>NC_063203.1:14200502-14218002 GCF_017589495.1 Alosa alosa | reverse complement strand
TATTTATATAATATATTGCTGTGCACTAGTTTATTGTTGCATTCCCACACAGCAGTGCTCTTAGTGTTTATCATATAGATGGACCATGATTGGAGTATGCGTGTGATGTGTGTTAAATGACTGAGCTCGGCTTTTGTTTGGGGTGTCACGTGTGCGCTCCGAGGCTGCTAGTGAGTGTGTTTTGCTTCAAGGTCGCTGTGTGACACAGAGAGCGAGTTATCGTTGGCTACTGGCACAATCTGATGTGGAGGATCGTGAAGCAGTTTGATATTGATGCTTTTTCTGTGTCACGCCAATGCGCTCTTGTGATAAGCGACAGATGTAACAGAGGTGACCTTTGCCTGCAGATGAAGTGACAGTGTTTTTGTTAAGAATTGTTTTATATTTCAATCCCGACTTACTGTAGTTTCGTCCTCAGTCCTCTCTTAGTCTCTCTGTCATGAGAGCTTAGTGCACATGCTAACATAAGGATTTTGCAACTCTTCTGTGTTGTATTAAACATTCAAGGATGTGTGTGTGTGTGTGTGTGTGTGTGTGTGTGTGTGTGTCTGTCTGTGTGTGTGTGTGTGGCCTAATTGGACACGGATGGCATCGCTGGAGGCTGTTGACAAACTAAAACAAATACCCTGGCTTAGTTTACTAATCTGGCCAGATGATTACAAAATGCCTGGAAAAGAGATACAGCTTGTGCTGGGATATCCCCTCCCTCCACTCTACTCCTCCTCCTTCGTGAGTGAACTGACAACCAGATACCTCTGTCCAGCCCCCATCTATCAATCCCTCCATCCATCCATCCATCCATTCATCCATCTCTCCATTCATCTGTCCATCCATCTCTTTGATGAAAGAAGGGAGTATGGCGAGTATCATTGGATTAATACACACAGGCTTGCCATCTGGCTGATGCGTTGTGCTCTCCCATCCTGGAGTGCACCCCGGGCCCCGTGTTGTTTGTGATATTTTTTTAAAAGTATTCCGTTTCGGATTTGATTACCGGTGACCCTGTTCTGCCTCAGCAGCATGACATGGGGGCCGCTTTTGTGTGGCGTGTAATCTTCCCCTGGCAGTGGGCTTGCGGGCTGCTGAAAACTGCAAAACGGCTCTGTCGGGGGATTTTTTTGCCTTCTCCCTGCCTGCTCGCAGCCTGGCAAGGTGCAGTCGGCTGAATTTTTAGACAGGGACTGTTGAGCTGCGTTGGAGCGTTGAGCATCTGGAGAGGCGAATGCTCGTGCGACCGAGTGTCTGTGTGTGTGTGTGTGTGTGTGTGTGTATGTGTGTGTGTGCACTCTCTCTCTCATCCCAGAGAGGTGCAGCCTCAATACCCCTCCACAGGGCCTCTTAATGGCCCTGCCACTGAGAGAGAGAGAGAGAGAGAGAGGTGTGCTATGGACTGCATTCTCAAAAGTGAGGTTGTCCCACACCCTGTATTATACTGTATACTGTAGACACACACACACACAAATTTACATTACACACACAGACTGTCTCTAGCCCCTCTCCTCTCTCTCTCTCTCTCTCTCTCTCTCTCACACACACACACAGGTGGCAAGCAGGCAGGTGTTTCCCAGCTTTCCTCTTGTTTTGGAGTACAATGAGTACAATGAGAGTGGAGTGCCTCTATTTTTTATTCTGTCACTGTACAGGTACAAGATTCCCCTGCCACATTTTATTCCTGTGTGCACTCCATCACATTCCACTCTCACTCACACACTCCCTCTCTCTCTCTCTCTCACACACACACACACACACACACACACACACACACACACACACACACACACACACACACACACACACATTGCACGTTAGGGTTAGGGTTAGGGCTGTCACTGTACCCATTTAGCTTTCAGCCATTTTGTCCACGACTAGTTGACTGCTACCTACAGCACCGACTAGTGATTTTAATAGTCACCTGGTTGAGTAGTTGACTAGATGACTAGTTGATGAAACACGTAACACACATGCACACACACACACACACACACACACACACACACACACACACACACACACACACACACACACACACACACACAGTGATTCTTTCACTGTACTGCTTTCTGCCAGGACGATAGCATTTTTCTGTCACTCTCACAGTGAGCAAGAGTTTGAGGCACAGAAAGAGAATGAGAGAGAGAGAGAGCGAGAGAGAAAGAACAGTTACTATGGCTACTGGTGTTGATGCAATGGGCGTTCAGGTTCTTGCTAGCTGCCTGGCATAATAGCAATGCAGGTGTGAGCATTCAGCTCAGCCATGCCAAGTCCACGCCACCTCACCCCTTGCCACGCCACACAATGCCGCGTCACCCCACCTCCGAGAAAGCTGAGCGCCAGCTCTCGCTTTACGTAAGACCGGCAGCGCCGAGGCCAGTTTTCTCTGATGAGTTGTCATCGTCGCAGCGGCCACTGGGTAACAGCCGCCCGTCACCTCCGCTATGAGTCAGCGGAGGAGACAGCGACGCCCCAAGCCCAGGTAGAGCCCGTCAGAGTTAACGGGAACAAAGAAAAAAATGTGGAAAAAAGAAAAGAGAGAGAAACTCTTAGAGAAGAGAGAGAGAAAGAGAGAGAGAGAGAGAGAGAGAGAGAGAGAGATAACAAGCCCAGTAGTCTCTGTCAAGCTGATGTTTGTGGACGTCAGAGACTGCGGTTCACTGCTGGAGGGGTGACGCGGGTGTTTGTCAGTGTGTGGGAGAGAGTGTGTGTGTAGAGGGAGGCATCTGTTTGTATTAATGTTGTGGTGGAAAATCAATGTTTATTTATGTTTGTTTTAAAGGGCATGACACAAGGGAATAGAGTCTGCTGTGTGGTCCAAGTGAGTGTGTGATGAACCAACACTGCTGTGGATCAGTGGCAGGTTGGACTTTTCGGTAGAGACGGCTGACTTCCAGGTATATTTTAATAATGCCATTCTCCTTTGGCTTATGAGTAAGACCAAGATCTACTTTTAAAGTTGACAGTGTCCTGAGATCTACCAGGCCAAATGGGAAGCTTAGCCATTACCGGTACCTACAGTACATATATCGGTACGTACATATATTCTGCGATTTCAGTTCTTCCTCAGATTTTCCACAATTCTACAGTGTAATCTTAATGCCCAAACACCCAGTATTCCCATGCTCTAAAAATGATTGGACCCCGTTCATTGTCGCTAGCAACTATATTTATTGATATTTATTATTATTTTATTATTATTGTTCTATACATTATTATTATTATTATTATTATTAGTAGTAGTAGTAGTAGTAGTAGTAGTAGTAGGCCATTATTATTATTGCCATCATTCTCTTGGCTACTTTGTGATGTGATAGAAAATGTTGAATGTAACACACAACCTCAGGTTGTCCTCATCCTGCTCTGAACACGGTTGTGTTGCATTGTTTTGAGCACATTCAGCCTAGCCTACAGATCTAGCCTACTGAGGGATACGTTTTTAATGCACATTTGAGAGTTTGTGGATATTATTGAATGCTACGCATCAGTGGTCTTTCAAGTGGTCATTCTTCAGCTCAATAGGTTGTCCCTTTCTAAAGAGAGATGTTTTGTTGTAGTTGCAAGCAAATTGACCCATAGCACTGTAGACGTCAATTCCGATGTAGCCTAAATAGTGCAAATGATGCGAGTCGTTATTGTATTTGTGGAGATTCGAAAGTCGAATCGGCCCCTCGAGTTAAATTTGTCCTTGTATGTGTCAAGGCTATGCAGCCTATTGGTGGGATGTTGTAAAAATGTGAAATGAATAAATATATGAACAAGTGATTGCATCTTAACACCATTGCTCAGACCAACACAAAGGAGAAAAGGCTGGTTCAAAAACTATAGATAGAGAAGTAACTATTTATGTTTATTATTAGACAATTGGGAATCTCTGGACTGAACTGAATAGGGCGAGAGAGACGAACGATTATGCGCCTTTACTGTAGTGGAGTTTGCTCGTCAGAAACAAAAGGAAAATAGTGTTTAAAAATGTCCATTTAAATTGTAGCCTATGATCTCCTACACCCACCCACACACACCCCACACACACACACACACACACACACACACACACACACACACACACACACACACACACACACACTTTGTGTCTGACTTCATGCCCGCACAGAATTATCTGCTATAAATGCACAGACATGCCCATGCCAGAGGTGATTAGACAGCTTTAAAGGTTGATGATGGACAGTGGACAGCTTCTGATGAGGTGTGAGAAGCTCTGGTGCAAATGTCAGCTGCCATGATCTCAACACACACACACACACACGCACACGCACACGCACACACATAAACACACACACAAACACAGCTCCCAAGTTATCTCCCAATCCCTGCGCTCGTCTCCTGTCTGGTCGGGCGGCGCTGACAGCTGATGGATGCCCCCCCCTTCTCCCTCCCTTCCCCTCCCTGATTCATGAGGCCGTCTCTGTTAAATCACTCCTCTCCCGAGACGGATGGCCCTGGAATGGCGCATGAGGCCATTCCGCCGACGCGGCCGCTCTGCTAAGACAAACCGCTCGCCACTGATCCGCGTGACGCATCGCTCACAGTCGCTGGACACACGTACGTCGCACCAAAAGTCCCATTAAGGCCAGCGGCTGTGTGATTGCCCTCTGTCAAACACCCGCTTTTTGGTGAAAGTGAGATTCCGCAGTGATTTATGACACACTGTACTTGGAGCAACGGTCAGAGTGTTTGAGGGTGATAGTGGTCATGACACTGCAATATGAGAAATGTAGCTTGTGTGTGTGTGTGTGTGTGTCTGTGTGTGCGTGTGTGTGTGTATATGAAGGGGGGGTATGGGGTGTGTGAGCAGTGTACGTGTGTGAGGAGTGAGTGTGAGAGAGAGAGGAGACTTGCTTTTGTCAGAGCTGTATGCCATCTATCAGAGGTGTGTTATATTCATGCTAAGTGAGACCTCTATGGTTATTTTAAACATCAAACAGTGTCAATTTTTTTTTTTAGAATACAGCCATGGCCCCCAGGAATAGCAATACTGAGATACCCAGTGACTGTTCTGTGTACATGATTGTGTTTTACATACTGAAGTGATGGTGAAGTGTGCATTATCGGAGTCAATCAGGATGCGGTGTGCAGTGCAGAGTTCATTGAGAGTGCTGGAGTTTGCGCTGTGGTGTGGAGCGCGGCTGTGTGTGTAACGTGAAGGCAGTGTTGTGGAAGGAAGGCCCCCGCAGCGCTTACTTTTACCTCCCTGGGCAAGAGAGAGAGAAAGAGAGAGAGAGAGAGGAGAAAGAGGGAGGACAGGAGGGAAGGGGAGGGAAGGATGGAGGCTGACATTTTTCAGCAGAAAGGGCAGTGAGTGGAGACGACAGGGCAGAGATGCGGGGGCCTGCTGTTTGAACCCCAGCCTGCCCCCCTCGCTCTCCCCAGAGGGGCGTCGGAGCACCCCCTCACCCCTCACCCCTCGCCCCCACCAGCCCAAACACCACCCCACCACCCCAGCAGCCGGAGTCAGGCAGGCAGGCAGGCAGGCAGATGGGAGAGAGAGGCTGGAGGAGGATGGAGGTATGGTGGAGGAGGATGGAGGGATGGTGGAGGGGGATGGAGGGATGGTGGAGGAGGATGGAGGGATGGTGGAGGAGGATGGAGGGATGGTGGAGGGGGATGGAGGGATGGTGGAGGTGGTTTGGGGGATGGTGGAGGGGGTGTGGGGGCTCTCCCAGGTCTCCCAGGATAAAGGTGAAATGGCAGGGCTGCTGTCTGCACACTCACTGCACAGAGTCCCTCCTCTGGGCCTCCCAGTGTTCCAGTTCATGCATAATGAACTGCAGCCTTCTCCTCTTCATGCATCCTCTCACCTTGCTTTATTCAGAGGAACATCAACTGTGTAGGAATGAGTTGGGGTATATATTGTGAATTACCATGTAGTAGACTTACTGTATACAGACAGTTAAACATGGAATTAGAAATAAATAATAGTTTGTTGCAGAACATAGTTCAGTTAATGGGCATATGATGGTAAATGTGCACAAGAAACGGATAAACTATTCACACACACACACACACACACACACACACACACACACACACACACACACACACGAACACGGACACACACACACACACACACACACACACAGACACACACACATGGACACACACACACTCTCAAGCTCTCTTTCTTCCACATAAATACAATTGCATAGCACTAAAACTAGACAAAGACATTAGTGACAGTACTGTAGAGATCTGCATTCTTGCATGCTATAGCTGCTTAACAGAGGGCTGAGGGCCTCAGAGGAGAGGGTGTCAGGAGGGAGAGAGATGGACAGTTGCGGGACTTGGGCACACACACACACACACACACACACATACACCACACAGACACAGTCCTCAGGGTTATTGTTCACATTTGTATTATATGCACCACACAGGATAAATATACACAGAGACCCTGACAGTAGCTACAGGCCAGTGTCTCATATGACTGTGTGAGTGTAGGGGGACAATAGGCGGATTTGTAGAAAATGCATCGCTATAAGCCAGATAACTATATCATGACTCTATGCCCCGAGTAACACAAGAGACCAGAGCTCCCTATTTATTTCAGGATTTGCTTCACCGGGGCTTAAGGCTGGATCTCTCTCTCTCTCTCTCTCTCTCTCTCTCTCTCTCTCTCTCTCCTCTCTCTCTTTCTCTCGCATTCATACACACACACACCCAAACTCACACATAAATGCATAGATATTGACGTGGCATTTGTGTCTTTGACAGGGGAATCAATATGGTGCCACACAATGGATTTGTCACAGTAGTGAGCCTGGAGCTTAAGCTGCAGGCCATACCACAGACGGAATAGGAAAAGAACTCCTCTTTTATAAGCAATCAACCTCTCTCTCTCTCTCTCTCTCTCTCTCTCTCTCTCTCTCTTACAGTCCTCTCTCTCTCTCTCTTATGTTTTATGATCTGTCTCTCTCTATATACAGGTCTGGAAAAAATTAAGAGACCACTGCATATTTTTCTGATGTTATCCTGCGGTTGCTAAGTGACATTCGAATGAGTTGACAGTCATAGGTTTTTTATTTGGAGCAAACTTTTTTATTTGGTATGTGATAGTGATCACTGTGCAGTGACTTTGATCTTTCACTTTTGGATTATAGGCCTACTTACCTGCCTCAACTGCACCTGTATCACTAAAGGCTTGTGCACAGGGACGCCTATGGACTTGGAGTTCAAAGTCATATTCAAATTTACAGTGGTCTCTTAATTTCGAATATGACCGTCAACTCATTTGAAAGTCACCCGGCAACCGTCTTCATTTTTTCCAGAGCTGTATATATATAGATAGATATATTACCCTCATTCATTAACTTTCTCTCTGTTTCACTCTCTTTCACACTATCTTTTCTTTCACTCTCCATGTCTTTCTCTGTGTGCTCCTCTGTGTGCACCTCTTCTCTCTCTCTCTCTCTCTCTCTCTCTCTTATGTTTTATGATTTCAGTAGGGTGGACTGAAGATCAAAGATATCCTCCCCGACGTGCTGCTGAAAGCAGTTTGTTCTGCCTTTCGTGTCCTTGTCATGTAAAACGGCGGTGCCTGCCGTCCTGTTTCTATTTCATTTTTAAAAAAATGTGAGCCGCCACTCGCTCGCTCAACAGCCAGCGCAGCTGAGGGACTAAACAGGTCACATAAATCATACATTTACATTTATTCATTTAGTGGACAAACACGCCACCATGGCCACCATGGGCCAGTCGGAGATCTCAGCCGCAACGTCTGAAAAAAATGTGTGTGTTGCCCCGAAGGTTGCCGATGTTAAATGCCAGATGAATCCGTTTATGTAAAACGATTGGTCCTCAGGTCTGCCCTGTTATTTATAGCTTGGCTTTTGGCTGAAAATATTTGTTTTATTCACAGTGTACAGTATACTGTTCACTGTATACAATCAGTTTGGGCTGCCATCCTCAGTATTAGATTACTGCACACACACACACACACACACACACACACACACACACACACGCACTTCTCCCATCAGCAGTGTCAGCTGTGTTGAATAAAAGCATTCTTTAGTGAAGTCAGTGAGAGTGAAGATGTTCTGCAAATGGGAGCTCACCGATCTCCCAAACCCAAACCCAAACCCCTCCTTCCTCAGCTCAGTCTCTCTGGCCCCAGAGTTAATGCCAATTAAAAAGATTAAGACAGAAGTTCTGCAAACTGCCGTGTAATTGTCATAATTAGGCTGCCCTGCCTACCCCAATGTTTGTCCTGATTTTGTCTCCCGAGTCTCCTCTCTCCCCATCACGGCTCAGGTCTTCAGCCTGGACAGGCTGGCTGGTTGTGACCAGGAGGAGGGTCCACTGCAAGGCTGGGGGACCCGGGCCAGGGAGCCTCCTCCAGGTGCTGTGTAAGAGGCGTGGGTGAGGGTGGTGCACCCCTTCAGTAGTGCTAATGCACAGGGGTCAGGACTCCTTTCATGGCATTTGGGAGGCACTCTCACTCACTCTCACTAATGGACATGGCCACTCACTTTTTTTTGTTTTATATGGAAATGCGTCTTGTCTTCTTTTCTGGGGCCTTGTGTGACTGACTGTGTGTGTGTGTGTGTGTGTGTGTTGAGGTGAGTGAGTCAGTTGTTGACTTGTGCTCTGAGGCTTTGCCGCTTCTACATGGTAATGAGACTGGCTGTTTACATGCAGGCTTTGTAGCAGAGTGGCCCCTCTTTCCTTCCTCTCTATTTCTCTGCCCCGTCATCCTCTCTCTCTCTCTCTCTTTCTTTATTTATTTCTCTTCTCTTTCATTTCTTTCTGACAGCCCTCGTCTCCTTCACCTCTTTCAAATCATCACCCTTTCCACAGCCACAGCTTCTTCCTACCCTCATCCTCTCTCATCTTCTCATCCTCAACTTCTTCCTCCTCCATCTTTCCACTCCCTCCCTCCCTCCCTCCCTCCCTCTCTCTTTCTCCATTTTACAGCTCTGTCTCTAGTGCTGTTGTGTTGGCACAGGGCGAAACCCCAGCAGTGTGTCCGCAGCCTTGCTCGAAGCCATTAACAAATCATAGGCTGTGCTCCAAGGCCCGCGTCGGCCCAACTCCAGGACCGACGGCGGCATATGTCTTTGAGCTCATGGCTGATTATATATTAATAGGCTGCTGGTTTTTAGCTGGCTGTTATATAAGTGTGTTTGTGTCTCGTAGGGATGACTTGGAGTGGATTGCCACCTTTATGGCCTGAGTGTGTGTGTGTGTGTGTGTGTGTGTGTGTAAGGAAAATGCTGCCTTTGCTGTGCTGATGTGAAGCTTGAGTTTGTGCTAATGTTTTTAGTGTGCAAGTAAAGAGAGGAGAGAACATGGTTCAAGTGTAATTTGCTTTGTGCATGTGTGAGTATGACTGAGTGCCTGTGTGTGTGTGTGTGTGTGTGTGTGTGTGTGTGTGTGTGTGTGTGTGTGTGTGTGTGTGTGTGTGTGTGTGTGTGTGTGTCGTAGCAAGAGAAATATACACAAAGCTCTTTTCTGGTCTGCACACACACAGTGTTTGCTGTAGCTGTGTAACCCTTCTGTTCTAGATATTTGTGTGTGTCTGTGAGAGAGAGAGAGAGTGTTTGTGTGTGTGTGTGTGTGTGTGTGTGTGTTCGTGTGGGCACCTCACCAGTCAGCACATATTTTATGTGCTGTTTGCCCTGATTGTGTGTTTTCTATCCATCTCTCCATCTCTCACTGCGCTTTCTCCAATTCTGTGCTGCTCTGTAATTGTCATGTTTGATAGCTTCGGCTCTCTGTACCTAAAAAAACCAATCCCTGAATGCATAAGTGTGTGTGTGTGTGTGTGTGTGTGTGTGTGTGTGTGTGTGTGTCCACTTGCCATGTGCCAATCCTTGCATGGAGAGGTGTGTGCCGAACAGTCATGTCGGTAATCACGTTTCCATGGAGATGTGCTATGCACGCAGTGCTGCACTGCTCTGTGCTGCATTGTGTCACACTCGGACTTGTGTGTGTGTGTGTGTGTGTGTGTGTGTGTGTGTGTGTATTTGTGTTACTCTCTCTCTCTCTCTCTCTCCTTCTTTCTCTGGGGCTTGCTCTCCCATGTTAGCACAGCGTAAAACAGATGCTCCCATATCTCAGGCACATTTGGCCTCAGAACTGCATCTGTGTGAGAGGGCATGTTCGTTCGTGTGTGTGTGTGTGTGTGTGTGTGTGTCTGTTTGTCTCTCTCTCTCTTTGTGCGTGTCTCTGTATGTGTCTGTGTGTGTGTGTGTTTGTGTGTGTCTGTTTGTGTGTGTGTGTGTGTGTGTGTGTGTGTGTGTGTGTGTGTGTTTGTGTATGTGTGTCTCTCTGTGTGTCTGTGTGTGTGTCTGTGTGTGTGTATGTGTTCTGCTGTTTGCTCACTGAGTGTGTTGATGTGTGTGCTCTCATGCCCTGGCTGGCATAGCTACAGAGCTGTAGATTGAGGTTTGTGTGTGTGTGTGTGTGTGTGTGTGTGTGTGTGTGTGTTTTGTGTGTGTGTGTGTATGTGTGTATGTGTGTATGTGCGTGTGTGTGTTAGAGAGAGAGAGAGAGACAGAAAGTACAAGGCATAACCACTGAGGTGTCTGTGCTGTGCTGTGTATTTTCTGTCTCTCCCTTTCTTTGCTCTCTTTCTCTTTGGCAGAGCTGTAGAGGTGTGTGTGTGTGTGCGAATGCGTGCGTGCACTCTCGCTCCCACCCCCCGCTCCTCTAACTGCGGAGATGTAGGTTGTATGCATTATGCAGATCTAGAAGGAGATTCTATAAATAATCCATTGGGCTGTGCGGCTCTGGCTTGTTCCGAGGCGGAATAATTTTTTGTGACAACAGCTTGTGAAAACAGGCCTACTGGAGGCCAGACTCCTGAGCTAGCAGGGTTAGCCTAGCCTTCTGTATCCCCCCCCCCTCCCCCCTTACACACACACAAACACACCACACACACACACACACACACACACACACACACACACACCTGTTTTTATTGCCCCTAACCTAGCTAACTCGCCAGCCAGACACCCTCCCCCCTATTTTTCTCTGCCACTCTTTGTAGTCGTCTCCCCCAGGTGGGGCAGAGGACCCCCTGCAGTAGAGCACATTGACGTACATGCACGCATGCACACACATTTCTACTCAAGGGCACACACACATTTCTACTCAAGGGCACACACACATTTCTACTCAAGGGCACACACACACACACACACACACACACACACACACGGATACGGTTGATGGCCCAGCAGAGGTGGAGGGGCAGTGAAGGAGAAGGACATGCCCTCTCCGCCCCGTTTCTCTCATGGTCTTCCACACACCAGAGCACGGGCTGTTGATATCCTGATCCGCATCTTCATCTGTGTGAACATCAGTGTGAGAAAGCATTTCAGTGCAATGTTTCTGTTTCATGATTTTTCTTTTCCCATTACTTTTTTTTTTTTTGTTGTTGTTTGTTTTACACCATCATTCTCATATGTATCTCAGTGAAACAACAGAAAGGGAGCGAAAGAGTTGATGTTGAAAAATAAAAGAAAGATAAAAAAGAAAGAAACAGAAAGATGAAAAAGAAAGATACAAATGGAGCAAAAGAGACACAGAGTTAAAACCAGAAGAGGATTGGAGACCGAGGAGACAGCATTAGACTAACACAATGGGAACAGCAGGTGAAAAGACCAGCCAGAAAGCAGACGACCAAAGCGAGACGGACCGGCAGAGAGGGGACAGCGAGAACACATGGGCTGTCCATCCCATATGGTGGATCTTCAGACAGACTGGGAGGCTCTCAGACGCATGAGGCGACTGTTTGCTTTATCTTTGACTTCCAATCCCCAGACTCACAGTCCTGCTCCACGCAAACACATGTTGCAAGTCCTGCCTGCAAGAATGAAGAGAACTCTCACTCTTAGAGGGGGGGGAGGAGGAGGGGGAGGAAAGAGAAAGAGAGATAGAGAGAGAAAGAGAGGGGAGATAGATGGATAGAGGCAGAGAGAGGGAGAAAGAAAGAAAGAAAGAAAGAAAGACTGAGGTAGACAGAATGAGAAAGGGGGTTAGAGAGAGTGTACAAGCAAGCCCTTGAATTCCACCATAGCAACCAACGGCTAATAAAAGCATTCGTGAGAAAACAGTCTTCCCCCCACTCAGAGAGAGAGAGACAAATAGAGAGCTTCTGAGAGAGAGATTGTGTGCGATATAAAAAGAGATGGAGCAATAGATTGAGAAAAGAGTCCAAAAATGGTGAATGAGGTGTGTACAGTACTTTGAACAAGAGGAGTAATATTTAAGGAAAAGAGAGAGAGAGAAGTGAGAGAGCCAGAGAGGTAGTTAGTGGGGATTAAAGTGCACTACAAGGCTTCAGCTCTTTTGATCCCTCTCCTCCTAGCCTTCTCCAGCTGCAGTGTGTGTGTGTGTGTGTGTGTGTGTGTGTGTGTGTGTGTGTGTGTGTGTGTGTGTGTGTGTGTGTGTGTGTGTGTGTGTGTGTGTGTGTGTGTGTGTGTGTCTGTGCTGGGAATCTGGCTCTGTGCACACACACAACTGTCTGGCTTTTCAGGAGAGTCGTGTGTGTGGGAGAGTGTGTTTAAGGGTGTGTATATTTTCACAACAGGAGCATAGATCCCCAACGGCAGGACTGAAGCAGGAGGTGCTCAGTGTGTGTGTGTGTGTGTGTGTGTGTGTGTGTGTGTGTGTCTGGGGATGTGTTGCTGGGATTTGTGTGTGCTGTCATCTGTTGACATTGGTATGTTTGTGTGTGTGTGTTCATGTTTGTGTGCATACTCTTATGTGTGTGTGAGCTAGTGAATGTTTGTGTGTTTATTCTGTATATGCTTGTGAATGTTCAAGAGCGTGTGTGAAATCCTGTCATGAGCGCACTGCAGATGCAGGGGGAGGTTTATAACTGTGACACGCAAGGAGGATGCAGAGAGGTGGGGGAAGGTTTCAGCTGTCGCACAGGGCCCTCTGTTTTCAGAGAGAGAGAGAGAGAATGAGAGAGAGAGAGTAAAAGATGGGGAGAAAGAGAGTGCAGGAGTACCCAGACAGTCATGGCTGACTGCACGCATTTGCTAAATGAGTGACCGACTCAAAGCGAGCGGCAGCCTGTGTGTCTGTGCATGCGTGCGTGCTCACCAATATCTGTTTGACATAACCGCCTGAATGTCAACAAAGATGGGCACACGGAAAGCAGACTCATCCCTCTCTCTCTCTTGCACACACACTCACACACTATCACACACTCACACTCTCTCTCTCTCTCACACACACACATACAGACACATACACACACATACAAATACTGTACACACACAGACAGACACACACACACTCTCTCTCACACACACACACACGGACACACACACACACACAGTGTCTCTCTCTCACACACACACACACACACACACACACACACACACACACACACACACACACACACACACACACACACAGAGCTACCCATTTGAAATACATTCTTTACCTCTTTCTGCCTCTCTCTCTGTCTCTATTTGATTTTCCTCACTCCCTCGCATCCGTTATCTATATTGTTAGCTCTCTCTCTTTCTCTGCTCTCTGTGTCTCTGTTAGCGGTCTATTGAAGTAGTTGGAAAGTCATTTAGCTCTGTCTCCCACAAACCTGAGCGACCGTACAAAATGAATGGGCTCATTGACCAGCCGCCGCCCGGTTTGGTAAAGTGACTTTGAGCTGAATAAATCTGACTGTGAAATGTGGCTTTGGGTGATAAATGTGGCCTCTATCACTTACAAGCTAACCTTTCATCATCACTTTTCTTCTATGCCTCCCCTGGTTCACACAAATCATTCTCTAGAACCTCTACTAATTGTCATGCACTATCTAACAGTACAACCTCCTCTCCTTCTCTACCTTTCAATTATAGACATTAAGGATGCTCAAGAAGTTTACAATCTTATATGTAATAGCAGGCTGCTGTTTTGTCACCATAATGTATTACATGATGTACTCAATTCATTAATCAGTCAGTCAGTCAAGCTCTATTAATAATGCAAAATTGCAATAGAGGGTGCTTTGACGATAAGATAAAAAAATCAATCAATATGTAAAGCATGGCAAATGTGATACATGAAAAAATGATAATGTAAATAAAAAATGATAGAACTCTTGTAATAGTGTCCCCTCTCTGTCTGTCCTTCCCAGGTAATGGAGATCAAGGGTCAGATGATCCACGTGCCAGAGTCGCGCTCGCTCATGTTCCTGGGCTCGCCGCGCGTGGACAAGCTGGAGGAGCTGATGGGCCGCGGCCTGCACTTGTCCGACATCCCCATCCACGACGCCACGCGCGACGTCATCCTGGTGGGCGAGCAGGCCAAGGCGCAGGACGGCCTGAAGAAGCGCATGGACAAGCTGAAGGCCACCCTGGAGCGGACGCACCAGGCGCTGGAGGAGGAGAAGCGGCGGACGGTGGACCTGCTCTACTCCATCTTCCCGGGCGACGTGGCGCAGCGCCTGTGGCAGGGTCTGCCCGTGCAGGCCAAGAAGTTCGACGACGTCACCATGCTCTTCTCGGACATCGTGGGCTTCACAGCCGTGTGCGCCCAGTGCACGCCCATGCAGGTCATCAGCATGCTCAACGAGCTGTACACACGCTTCGACTACCAGTGCGGCATACTGGACGTGTACAAGGTGAGGCGTGCGGGGGTGTCACATGCACAGAAGTACACGCACATGGGCACAGACACACACACACACGGGCACACACATGTGCACAAACACACAGGTGATCATGTGTGTCATGCATTTGCTTAATGGGCTGTAAACGTGTTAGCTCGTGTGTGTTGAAGCAGAAACCTGGACACACACACACACACACACACACACACCCCAAACACACACACACACACACACACACACACAATTTATTATATAATTTGTATGTGTAGAGTACAATACATGTGCTCTGACCCACATGAAAAAGCAAATGCTTTTCACCTATGCTTTCACTATGAGTGTGAGATACTGAATGCTCACTAGGACATGGCTTCTATAGGCAAATAAATACCACATGCCAACGCATATGCCCATGTTTACACATCATAAAAACATAGATGCATTTGCATGCAAATGCAAAATCCTACAGATGCATTGAATGAGCATCTTTTGCATGTTTATATTCCTGAGAACAAATGGGGAGTGATTATGGAAAACCACCATGAATAGTCTGCATGTTTCTGCATTCCCTGTATACTGTATGTGAGTGTGTGCATGTCTGGGAGTATGATAACATCCCCTCCCCTCACGCCACAGACTCCAGTATCAATGTGTTAGCGTGTTGGTACCTTAGCATGTCATCGCTGCAGCACAGCACAGCACAGCACTGCACTTTATTATTTTTTTTTGTTGGGGTCGTGTTTTCCTGGGGCGGTGGAAAAATACGGCCTGACAAATGAGCAGGGTAATCGCACTTAACAAGCGTGTGTCAATAATCTGGCATGCCAAAGTGACTCTAGTGCATTGGCCAGCGATGCCATTAACACAGACCACTCAGCCCGTATGAATTGGGGGGATGGACTAGAGTTGAGTCAGCACAGAGGAACATGCCACATAGGGCAACGTCCTACCCCTCTATCCCACTCTCACACACACTCTCACTTTAAGGCTTTCTCTTTCTCACACACACACACACACACACACACACACACACCTCCCTTTTCTTTCTCCCTCTCTCTCTAAAACACACACACACACACACACACACACACACACACACACACACACACACACACACACACCTCCCTTTTCTTTCTCCCTCTCTCTCTAACACACACACACACACAGACAAACACACCTACACACACTCACCCAAAACCCAGGTGCCCGTCTCCTGTGTGTGTCCTGTTATAGCTGGATGTAATTTGGCTGACGTGCTTACTCAGCGCCCCTCATTTCACGCGGATTAGCAGCTAATTTCCCTCATTAACCTTTCGCCTGGATGGACTTACAGCAGAATGTACATATAGAATCATGTGTGTGTGTGTTGGTGTGTGTGTGTGTATGTATGCGAGCGTAGTGTTTGTGCCTCTGTCCTCTGTTGGATATCATTCCACAGGTTAGAATGTCAAGTGATCTATCGTAATCTAATCATATAATCTAATCATAAGTACTGTACGTCATCTGTTTCTCTATCCCTACAAAGCAATGTGGGTTTATGTGCTTGTGTTTCCTTATCTATTCCATTATCCATGCATGCAGGTTAGTAATTGAATGGTGTTTTATATGTCTCTTGTTGTCCAATTCATATTTATGATAATGGGTGTCTATTATACATTATGTGTTTGGTGATATACAATGCTTGTTAACAAACATGCCATCACACTATACTGATGGGTTTATATCATCCACACTGGACATTCCAGATCTAGTGGCCACAAAATGTATTTTAATGATCTCTAAAATATGTTTTAATAATGTAATTAAATATATTGTAGTAATAATATTACTGCATATATATATATATATATATGCAGTAATATTATTACTACAACATATATAATAAAAATATATATATATATATATATGTGTGTGTGTGTGTGTGTGTGTGTGTGTGTGTGTTTAGGCGACATTCTTAAAGAGGTACACTATTGAGCAGGAGCGTGTTACAGTGACAGGCTCGGTCGCGGGTAAAATATTTGTAAGGGGGCCCGGCCGCTAATTTGTTTCTGTCAAAGTTTTGCGGGGCCGTAAGCGATTGCATACCCTGCTTACCGATAGTTACGCCGCTGGGCCACGCCTTCATATGGGTCTATCTCCTCTGAACTCTCACATCTGTCTCCACAGATTGAGACAATAGGTGATGCCTACTGTGTGGCGGGCGGCCTCCATCGCAAGAGTGACAGCCATGCTCGGCCGATCGCGCTCATGGCTCTGAAGATGATGGAGCTGTCGGAGGAGGTGCTCACACCAGACGGCAACCCCATCAAGGTGAGCAGAACCATCTTCTGGCTACTGGGGACACTTGGGGAAGTACATGCAGAGGCGAACATCCCGGTTCCTGAAAGTAAACGTCCTGCCATATATTCTTTCTACCTGTGCACTTAACACAGGAGGTATATCACTAATTATCTGATGTACCTGGCTGCTAATTAGGATGAGCTGGTTTACTAAATGGTTGGATCAAATACTTGGCAGGACCCAGGATGTCCGCCTCATAGTACATACTGTATATAAAACATCTATGCTAATGAAATCTCTGCAAATGCATGCCCTGGTCTAGCATATCTCTCAAGTTGCTCCATCCATGTAGAGATTGTAGGGCTGCAGGTCCTGAGGCTATGTTTCCAAAGCATTCTTAGCTAAGCATGCCTTCTCTAAGAAATACATTTGTCTGATGTTCACACCACTATACTGCAGAAGGATAGATCTTTAGTTATAGCATCTGCGGTTTGTCAATATTTACAATCCCATCGAGGTGAGCGGAGGCGGTTTCTGGCTACCGAGACTGATGGAGGCGTTTTCTGGCTAGCCTACTGGTCAGTGAAGGCCTGGGGTAACATGTTGACATGTTAATGTAAAATATATTGAGCATCT
>NC_063203.1:14195502-14198002 GCF_017589495.1 Alosa alosa | reverse complement strand
TATAGAAAGAGAACATGTCAGAGAGAGAGAGAGAGAGAAAGAGAGACAGAGAGAGAGAGAGAGACAGAGACAGAGAGAGAGAGAGAGAGAGAAAGAGAGATAGAGGCCTCTTATCAGCATGGTGCAGAGAGAGATGGCTAGAGATGAGAGGGTATAGACTAGACTGGAGTATGTATTGCAGATGCATGTACATTTACGCTGATGCATAGTTCTCCCTCCTCCACCCCCTTTCAGCTGAGAGGCTCTCAGTGACGTACAGACACACCTCACTCTCATCAGCTGACTGTCAACACTCTACTGACAGCTTAAAGAGAAGAGCTGTCAGCCTTCACTCCCCTCACTCTCTCTTTTTGTATCTCTCCTCCTCTCTCTCTCTCTTTATGATGACAACACAAGATGACTCAATTGCACTCTTCCACTCTTTTTTTTTGTCTCTCTTCCTTTCCTTTCAATAACGCAAACATGCCGCTACCACCGCCAACACCTGTGGAATGACGGGGCTGCCACATAACCGTGCGTAATTAATAGACGGCCACAATGGAGCTCCTTGGCAGAGAGCATCAGAGAGAGAGAGAGAGAGAGAGAGAGAGAGAGAGAAAGGAGAAAGAGAGGGAGAGAGAAAGGGAGAAAGAGAGAGAGAGAGAGAAAGAGAGGGAGAGAGAGAGAGGAGTCTGGCCGGGCTTAACTGGTGTGATTGCCACCTCGTGAGGATGCTTGCTGTGTAATGGGGCCCGTTCAGAGGTGGGGGGTGAGGAAGGGGTGGGGTGGGGGTGGCTCGTGGCAGCACAATGGGGGGACGGAACACGGAACGCAGTTGCCATGGCGATAAAAAGAATCCTTCGCTAACGCTTTATAATTGATTGGAAGGTTTTTTTCCTCCCCCTTTTCTCCTCGGTACACAGATGATCGTTAGGAGTGGTGGCATTAGGTCCGCTTACCTTGGGGGACAAAGGGAAGGGGATTGGGGAGTTTTAACGATATGAAGTTGATTTACTTATTCTTGGGCTCTGTAGGACACCGTAGGGTCAGGCTTTTGCTAGTTGGCAGAGTGCCCTGCAGAGAGTACGTGTACGTGTACTCCAAAAATATCTCTATGAGGGGGAGAGAGAGGAGAGAGAAAGGCAGAGAGGAGGGAGAGAGAGGGCAGAGAACAGATTCTCTCTCTCTCACTCCATCTCCATGTCTCTGTAGGCTGTAGGATGTGAGTCACTCATTTGGTTGATGTGTAGTGGGGTTAAGTCTGAGTGTCCCTTTGGGGGGTGGGCTGGAGGCCTGGAGGGGAGGTGCTGATGGTGGTGACTAAGCACGGCTCCAGCTGATCTGCTGGGGATTGTGTGTGTGACACACACACACACACACATACTCACTCATACATTCACTTACAATACACACACACACACACACACACACACACACACACAGAGAGAGAGAGAATGAGAGATCACAGATGCTACTGTACCTAGCTTTTGAACATCATCTCTTGTTTTCAGTCTCAGCAACAGGGTGTGGGTGTATAGTGTTTGGGATGTATGTGTGTATGTGTCAGTGTGAGCATATTGTTCCCTTGGAATTATAACTTAACAAATTAAGGTTCTGTCTCGTTCTGAGATATTGAGGTTTAAAGTTTTAGAATTCCACTGAGTCATACTGATATTTGTAACAAGTCTCTATAAAGTCTACCATTAAGGGCTCATTCACACTGTCCGTTTGGTCTGGACCCGAGTTCGTTTGTACCGATGGTTCGGTGATTTTTGCTAATGTGAATGCAGTCTACTGAACCAAGGTGTGGACCCAGGTCCGGTCCAGGGTCCGTTAGAAAACAGTGGTCTTGGGTACGGTTTGTTAGAACTCCAGTGCAGTTTGAAAGCTATCTGTTCCAAAACCATGAAATAAACTGCCGTTTTTGCTAGAAACAGAAGCTAGTGTTTATGACACAAATGCACCCAGGTCCGCAAACAAAAATGTAATGTGTACAGAGACCAGCTGGGTCAGGGCTAGGGGGGAGTAATCACACTTGGGTAGGGTCCAGTTAAACAGATCCAGTGTGAAGGCTACCTAGTCGTACCTAAGTCAATAAGTCACATTAAGTGTCAGTACTTGTTTGGAACATGCTGACGTTAGGCACATTTGCCCTCAACTCCTGTGTCACCACTCCTGTGACTCAAGTCCTCAATTCTTTTGTCACCTTTCAAAAGTACTCGGCAGGTTTGTCTTTAACAGTAGGGTGCTTTCTTTCCATGTGGTGTTTTAGTTTTGATGGTTTTATGCTCTCATGCGCCAGCAATTCACTGCACACCACACACTGGGGTTTCTGTCCCTTTTTGTCCACAACATAAGTGAATCAATACTTCAAAAATTCAGGGTCACATAACAATGTGTAGCAAGTGAAACATTTGCATGTGTCTGGTATTTGTATGAACAGGCAGACCTTACATGCATACACAATATGTACATACAGATAACACCATACACCAATATGCATACCGATATGTATACATAA
>NC_063203.1:14085502-14193002 GCF_017589495.1 Alosa alosa | reverse complement strand
CACACACAGATGAACACATGAGAACGCAACGAGCGGACTCCATTTTGCTGTTATTCTTTGCTAATTGCCTGCAGTCATGATTAATTCACTGACCCCATTTTCCAGAAATAGACTGCAGTTGTCTGCAGCCAAGGCCTACAGACCTGATCCTACTCCATCTCTACCGCTCTTATTCTTTCACCTTTTCTGTTGTTTCTGCATAGAGAGGAGGGTCGATATCATTTGTTATTATTGAATAATAATAATAATAATAATACAAGTAATAGTAAATAAATAAATAACAAATGAAATATATAGGCCTATATATATAAAAAATAAACTAAGGCACTGTATTCAGGGCTCAGAGCTCAGAATATGTAGCTAAACGGCATTGATATGCAACACTCAGCAAGCGACCAGCTCAGAGCAATGAAGAGGGGAGGATAGAGTGGAGGAGAGAGTGGAGGAGTGAAGCAGAAGAGAAGAGAGAGGACGCAGCAGATTATTAGAATCCTCCCCCTATAACCCTCCAGTGAGATAATCACTCCTCCAGAAGAATCCCCTACTCACACACACACACACACCTTGGTCGGCCATTAAAGAAGAAATCCGGCCAATTTTAACACAATTGTATTCATGCTGTCATCTTTGGTCCTCCATATTCCATTCAGTTGTATGCAGCTGCAGCTTTCATTTGGAGCCTCCATGTTGCTACAGTCATTCATATTAATATATAAATATTGCAATGCTGAATCATCGTTATTTTGGACATAAACTCCACATTTGGTCTCTGTGGAAATGGGAAAAAGCATGAGTTCGACTTCGGTATGGACTTTAGGCTACAAGAGGCAATGGAGGGAAACAAGTAGGCTGACAGCCAAGGCTACAAACACAGGATTTATACTGTTCCTTCACAACTATTGGGTTGAACACTCGCAGTGGTGTCGTAAGGACCCTGTTCATGTTGCACAGCACATTTTGAGTCTGTTAATAGGCACAAAGGTACAGTTTAGAACACGCCTTCATAGCACAGCTTCTATGCACGTAAGCTGCTTTAGCACGTTTTTCCCGACCGACAGTATTCCGTGAACATGATCAACATGATCATGATCCTTTAAGGTATTTGGTTGTGGATGAGCAAGCAGAATAGGACCAGAAGAGGGCTGAAGATAGCACTTAATGCTGCGGCTGCGTGTTTTGGCTTGCTGTGAACTTTAGGTATATTTTATTTATTTATTTATTTTTTATGTATTTATTTACTTTTTTTTTGGGGGGTGGTGGTGGTGGTAGCGCTGTGAACGATTCCACAGCCCCCGCACCCCACACTCTTCCCTAAATCCATTTTTGGCTTCGTCTCAGTGTTGTAATAATCTAATATGGCCAGTAGTGTACTGCAGTATTTCGCGAGTCATGATTAAGCTTGCAGGGCGTGGATGCCGTGCTCTGTGCACCGGGCATGAAATTGTATTGTGCAAGTAATGGAACAAATCCAGTGGTTTTCCAAACGCAGCCCTCAGCTACTCCTGCCCCAATGCCAGGCGCGACGGCGTCCTTGAGGTGCTTGGAGCGTTTCAGAATACCCTCCACTTGAACTGAGGTCGTAATTGTGGATTAACTTTGGATACACAGGGAGCGTCGTGAGACTGATTGGTTAGTTCCAGAGAGTGTGGAGACATGCATCTAGCACTCCCATGTTGACCTTGTGACATCCCCCTCTTCTTTCTCTCCCTCTCTAAGTCTCTTGTTCTGTCCATTTTTATGATTTCAGTTCTACCTCTGCTACAGTAGTGTTGCCTATTAAAGTGACCACTAGTTTAACTACAGCAGTTAGCCATGAGTCAACACACAGGCAGTGTGCTCCATGCAGTGTTTGTAACTGCAGAGGATGCTTTTGCTTTGATACACATTTTACAACTGAATATTTTTACCTAAATCAATACTCTATCAGTCCAGAGAGCTGTTAGGTGTAAAGCACTTATATCACACAACAAATTAAAAACATTTCGCTTCCAGACAAGACTATTAATTGAGGAGGCACATACTACATTTTAGTGAAGAATGCTGCAATGGCACAACTCCATCATTTATAAACTTCACTTTTTAAATGACAATATACTGGCCGGACTACTGTTGTCAGTGATATAAGTATTTGAAATGAACATGCTTTCTTTATGTCTAGTGCCATATCAGAGCCATTTTATGATTAATTGAAATACATTTCTTACATACGGTTCCTTATGTGGCAAATTATGCCATTTCTATTTACTCTGTATTCCCCTGATTTCTTGTTTTTGTTGATTGACTGTTTTCTCTGTCTTCATACTTTCTGCTAAGCTGCACAGGTGACTTTCCATCCCCATTTGGTATTATACGCATATTTTACAAAAAACAAACAAACAAAAAACACATGAGTTATTAGATTCTTGGGAACTATTAATACGTTTCTCTGCCTGAAACTGAAATTACCAAGTTCTTATGAGGTATGAGAAAACCTCATCCAATTTATAAAAAATGTATAAAAAAATTTTGTTACACAAATGTTTGTTTTGTAAATGTAAAATGCAGGGTACTGTAAAGATTGTCAGCCAGAGTGCCAAAAATTAAGGACTTATATGTGAAACTGCCATCTTATTCAAATAATTCCTGATTATGACATTGTTACATGTCTTGCATTGTACATTGAACTTAAAATGTTTAATGTCTTAGCAGAAAATAGTCCTAATGAATAATTAATATTCTTACGACTAGAGGACATTCTTACTGATTGTCACATATAGCTTTAATATTTTTCGGAGGCTACAGCCCTGAAGTGCCAAATGCAATTTTCTCCACCGTTAAAATAAACAGAGTGGCTATTTGCACACCTGGTACAATTAGTCTTGGCCACACAGCTGGGCTATTCGCACCCTGTATGATGCATGACGACAAATGTATTTATTGTGCACGGCACGCACAAAAAAACATGGCGGATATTCGTTTTTTTTTAGTCTGCAGAAAGTGAAGAATTCGGAAAGGTTTCGGCACTAATATCTGTTCTGATGAATATTCTGGTGGAAAAGTTGTGTTTTATTTGCACTATCTTGGTTCAGTGAATGCATACAACTGTCTGTTTGTTAGTTAACAGCAATTTCGTGATTATGACGGGCAGGCCTATGAACTACTTTGCCTATAACTTCCAACAGTACATGAAAGCAGATAGTTAAGTGGTTATCGTAATGGTTTAATACGTGAGAGTTCGGGGTTTAATTCCTGTGTAAAGCGTAAGTAGGTAAGTAGAAGTGGCCCCTGGCTAACGCAAACAGATCGTCTGCAACGCAACAGGTCACTTAGACAAAAAAGCACCCCATGCATGCCTCTGATGTGTCACCCCCACACAGAAGGCGGCTGGGTGAACAGGGTTGCTGTGAGAACCCCATCCTGGGGCGAGCCTGATCTGATGTGACCGCAGTGTGCTCATAGTCAAACTTTAGGTTGGTCAGTCTCGAGACTTTTCACAGCTTGGTCTCATGGTTCTCACAGATTGGTTCCCACTTTTGTCTGATTGATTTTAACCTACTGTATATCTCTTTCCGTTTCCTCTTTCTACCTCCTTCTCTCAGCTCCGGATTGGGATCCACACGGGCTCAGTCCTGGCGGGGGTGGTGGGGGTGAAGATGCCCCGGTACTGTCTGTTTGGGAACAACGTGACGCTGGCCAGCAAGTTTGAGTCGGGGAGCCACCCACGCTGCATCAACGTCAGCCCCACCACACACCAGTAAGGCCCAGCACCGAGCCGAGCTGCCGGGAAGCTTTTTATGCATTGTTTTATGCATTGTTAGAAGATGCATGCCAACTGTTACTGTGGCATTAAAACACCTGCAGGCACTTGTGTGTGTGTGTGTGTGTGTGTGTGTGTGTGTGTGTGTGTGTGTGTGTGTGTGTGTGTGTGTGTGTGTGTGTGTGTGAGAGAGAGAGAGAGAGAGAGAGAGAGAGAGAGAGAGTGTGAGTCTGACATCATTCAACCTGTGAGAACCTATTTCTGATCCTTTGAAAGATCCTCTTAGGTTTAAAGGATTATATTGATGGTTGCCATTGGTCTCTCTCTCTCTCTCTCTCTCTCTCTCGATCTTTCTTGCTCGCTCGCTCTTTATCTCTCTCTCTCTCTCTATCAATTCAATTCAATTCATTCTCCCTGTGTGTGTGTGTGTATGTATGAGAGAAAGATTGGATCAGATAAATGCACAGCACAGATCATTATATACAGTACATTTGCTGTGCTTATATGAGCTTGTGTGTGTGTGTGTGTGTGTGTGTTTGTCTCTATTGAAAGAGATCAGATGATCAGATAAGTGTCCTGGTCACCACCGTAAGCATGGCGAGGACTGCATTAGGGTTGGTTCCACAGATCAATAGGCTCTTACTAAGGTCAGAGGTCAAACCTATTGGATTGTGGATGTCTCATTGTGAGCACAGTTTTGTTCAATGACTCCGTACCTATTGAATACAGTAGCTCTCCTCTAATGTGGCCGTGTGCCATTGAACTGTCGAATGGAAAATGCAGAGCAGCTGAATGGAAAATGAATTGCACCTGATTTGAGGTCAAAGACGTTGTGACCCATTTTGAAATCCTTTTGTCTTATGCAGCTCTCTATGATGACCTAAGGAGAGGAATAATGTGCAGGACTGTTTATATTATGACACAATATTTAGATAGTGTCCGCAAGTGTTTTTCCACTAATATCTCCCTTGACGTCAAGAGAAAGCTGTTGATGATTTTATCGTTTTCACGCTAGTGATAATATGCCGTATACAGTATGTGCCAGCACAAAATTGCCCAGGGTATTAAAAACCTTGTCATGTTATCAAAACATATTGTGCTTACTGAAAACTGTCATCAAACGTGGTAACAAGCACATCTTTTGAAGAATGTTCACGGCACTGTGTGCTGCAAACCTCTGAAGACCATTTAAGGAGCATTTGACATCATAGTGAGGACAGACCTCATGTCTCTCTCTCCTCCTGCTGTGTCCTCACACTGAGGCTAAGACCGTCCACTCCAGCTCTACATGGCATGCCCTCAGCTCCTCTTTCTCTCCAGGTGTTTCTCTCTCTCCCTCTCTTTCTCTTTTTCTCCTTTCTCTCTCTCTCCCTCTCTCTTTCTCTATCTCTCTCTCTCTCTCCAGGTGTTTCTCTCTCTCTTTCTCCCTCATTCCCTCTCTTTCTCTCTCTTTCTCTTTCCCTCTCTCTTTCTCTATATATCTCTCTCCCTCCAGGTGTTTCTCTCTCTTTCTCTCTCTCTCATTCTCTCTTTCTCTATATATCTCTATCTCTGTAGCCTCTGCTCCCTCTAATGCGCTGTAGCTAATTACTGCCCAGACCAACTAATTCGGCCAGCACAGCCCGGCATAGTCCCAGATGCCACGCTGACTCATGCTCCCCGCTGACGTTTGCTCTCTACCCGGCAGCCAGACGCAGACAAGGCTTGGGCCAGGAGCTGGAGGTTGGGTGGGGTTTGGGGTGGGAGGGCTGTCATTCTCCCACAATGCTTCATTCTGTGACTTGTGTCATTGTCATTATCTGTGATGACAATGTGACGGCAGCTGTGACACATGAGGCAGGAAGTGGCTTTGTGTTGGCAAGGACACTCCTTTAGATAGAAGCAAATACATATGAGAGCAAATACAATACAGATCTCCTACCTCTGGATACACATGCTCACACACAGTCACTACATCCTTATTTCACATGTCTGTGAACTCTCAGCATTAGCCCTATGGCAGTTAGCTGGGCTGAGCTAACCCCTGGCATTAGCCCTATGGCAGTTAGCTGTGCTGAGCTAACCCCTGGCATTAGCCCTATGGCGGTGAGCTAACCCCTGGCAGTTTCCATGCCCCTGGGAACCATCCCACTGGTCAGCACACCCTGAAGCCGCCCTGGCCCAGGTCTGATAGGCAGGTCGGGTCCATCTACTCATCCTCTTAGCTCTTTTGTCTATCCATCCATCTAGCCATCCATGGGTTTCTGTTCCCTTGTCCGGGCCCTTTCCCTGGGGATGTGGATGGGGAGAGGAGAGGGGGTGGTGGGTGATCGGGTGGCCATGTGGGTCTGCAGGCTGAACTGGATTTAAGGGGGATCCACTGGGGAAGAATCCCTACATGCCTGACTGCAGAGACATATTTGACCACGCATACACACGGTCAACAAAAATACCTTTGCACAAATACAGACACAAACACACACACATACACACAGTATGTAGACACAAGTATATACGTGCACACATCTGTATTCACACACCATACTGTACAGACATGTACACACGTACACACACCACCCCCACACACTCACACATGCAGGCACACACACACACACACACACACACACACACACACACACACACACACACACACACACACACACAAACACCCTATGGACTGGCCTGTCATGTGGGAGTCATATGTATGTGGCTGTATGTGAGAACGAGAGAGGTGGCAGAGAGAGAGAGAGATCAGCTGATTCCTGTCTGCATGTTTATTTCAACAGTGTGCACTTAGAGAGAGAACAAGGGAGAAGAGGACAGATAGAGAGAGAGAGAGAGAGAGAGAGAGAGAGAGGTGGCAGAGAGATCAGTTGAATCCTGTCTGCAGTCATCCTCTTTACATGTTTATTTTAACAGTGGGTACTCGAAAAGGAAAGGAAAAGAGGGAGGGAGGGAGAGAGGGAGGGAGAGAGAGAGAGAGGTGAGAGAGAGGGAGAATATGATCGAATAGAGAGATAGATTGTGTGTTCTGGAGAAGAGGAGAAGGAAGATGGAAGTGAAAGAGTGACAGAGAGGATGAAGCAAGAGGAGTGCAAGGAGAACGAGGGGGAGATCACGAGAGAGCAAGAATGAAAGACAGCGATGGAGAGAGAGCGCTACAGAGAGAGAGAATGAGAGGGAGAGAGAGAGAGAGGGAGTTGGAGTCAGAGTCAGAGTGGTTGCCGTGGCGACTGCTCTTTAGTTTTGCCGTTCAAGGGCACTTTCTCCAACTCACACTCATAATTGTTGTGGAACAGAGAGAGCTAATTGGAACAGGTTCCTGTTGCTGCTGCCTGGACTTGAGAAGCCTGTGGGGGCAGGAAAAGAGAGTGTGTGTGTGTGTGTGTGTGTGTGTGTGTGTGTGTGTGTGTGGATTCCATATTCTGTATTCCATATTACATGCCAATTTGACAACTAGATAAGAGCTGGGTCTTGTCAGATTTGATTCCTTTCTAGTGTGTGTGTGTGTGCGTGTGCGTGTGTGCGCGCGCATGTGCATGTGCTTTTTGTGTGTGCAGCTGTGTGGTTGTGTCTACATACTGAGGTTCAAATATTCACTATACTGAATGATACATAATAAGACATGACGTTTGATTTTAATATTCAGTTGATCTTATTTATGTATGAATGCTCATTCATGTGTGCACTCATATGCACATTTTATTGTTTGTGTGTGCATTTCGTTTGATCACATTTCTCTAATCTGTACTGACTGACCCTTGAGTTAGAATTGTGTATGTATGTGTGAGTGTACAGTATGCACATATAATTTTTGTCTGTATAGCATGAATGCAATGGCTGTTTTTGTGTGTGTGTGTGTGTGTGTGTGTGTGTAATTGTGTGTATCCATTGTGTATGTGTATATATATATAAATGTAGCTGTATGCCTGCATTTTTACTCTTGTTCTTGCTCTGGCCAGGTCATCTGTTCCCTTATTAAATTTGCAACTTTACTCACTAATAATGATGCTGGTGTACCATTCACTTACTGCACAGAACAAAGAGACCTCTCTCTCTCTCTCTCTCTCTCACCTCTCACCTCTCACCTATGGCTGTTGATGTGGCATGCTGTTGATAGCTGTACTAGGGGCCATTTTAGTTTGCTTTGCTGCCAAACAAGTGTTGCTAAATTACAGTTGTGTGTACTACATGTCTTCTACACTGAATCCATTTCAACTTGCTGTATTTGTAAGGCTAATATAAAAATTGTATGCGTACCTATATAACAGATTTCCATAATAGTTCTTCCTGGAACTAAGGAAAGAATCACCTGATTCTGATTTTCTTCCTTCTTTCCTCCTCTCTGTAATCTCTGTCTACCTTTCCTGCCCTCTCCACTCTCTATTTTCTCTGTTTTCTTTTCTCTTTCACTCTTTCTTTTTCTCTCTTCCTTCCTTCCTGTTTGTCTCTCTCTCTCTCAGGCTCCTACGAGATGATCGCTTGTTCACCTTCATCGCTCGCTCTCGGCAGGACCTCCCCGACAACTTTCCCAAAGAGATCCCGGGCATCTGCTACTTCCTGGAGGCGGGCAAATCTCAGAGCCACTCCTCCCTGACCAGCTCACGTTCGGCCCCACCTGCTCCCATCCGCAGAGTCTCCTACAACATCGGCACCATGTTCCTCCGAGAGACTAGCCTATGAGGAGACGGTGGATCTGGACTGGGTTGGGGTGGGCGCACCCCAAGCCCCTCCCGTCCTGCCCAATGCGGCATGGACTGGTGTTGCCAGCGGGAGCTTCCTGCTTCCTGCACAAGCAAGGTCCCACCCCCATAGGTAGCTATGGCTTACAGAAGCCTGTGAAGGTCAAAAAGAGTGGACTAGAGGGTGGAAATAAGCAGAAGAAGCAAAGATAAATTATGACTAGATAGAGACATAGAGACTTCATAAATACAGAAGAAACTTAAAAAAATAAACACAAAATGAAAGCCTTTCTACTACTAGGACACAGCCAACAGCATCCATACAGACAATGCTTTTGCACAGGCAAACAGAAACGCACACATAACTACAAACACAAGGACAGACAGACCAGTTGGCATACACGCGCACACACACACACACACACACACACACACACACACACACACAGAGACACACACACACACACCTTAGCTCACAGTGCTCTCAGCATTGCAGGTACTAGATTATTCATTCGCAGAACTTGGTGCCTTCTTATAACTGCACAGCGGCAAAGAGCAGGACAAGAGCCCCTCACACATCACCCCCTCTGCCTCCCCTCCTACAGATCCTCTGGCCACTGCAGTGACCTCTGACCCCGCCATGGAGGTGGAGCTTAATGTGGTAGAGGTTGGGTGAATAGAGGTACTACAGAACCAGCTACTGTTACATTTCTGTCCATGCAAGTGTGGGTGTTTAAGGCGTGTGTGTGTGTGTGTGTGTAGGTGTGTGTCAGGGTGTGTGAAAAGCTCTGTGCTTTTACGCTAGAGCCCTAACATGAGTATGTGTGTGTCCATGCGCTGTGAATGCATAAATGATGTCAGTTCCTGTTTTTTCTTTTTTCTCTCTCTTTCTCTCACCTGCCCCACCGCAGTCCTTGACCTGTCAATCATCCTTGACAAAGCCAATAAAGAGACAGCAGTGCACAGTTCATGCTTTGTAGGTTTATTGCCTTTCCCATGTCCAACTGTGTACAATCTCCCCTGTCAGGATCAGTCTGTATTGAATTTAGAGTAGCCTACAGGCTTGTTGTCTTTCGCGTGAAGTCACTGAAGAGGGGCTGAATCACTCAGACAGTGTTGGGCATTATCACAAGGATGCTTGGAATTAGAAAGGGTCTGTGATGGACGTCACATACAGTCTATGGGACATCAGTCCAGGGAAAGTATAATGGACTTTTGGAAGTACTAGGCCTGTTCAAAGAAATTATGTTACATTTACATTTACATGAATTAAAATTCAGGAACTAGAAACGTACATTTCCTCTCTCTCTCTTCACATCCACACACTCGAGTTCTTAATCCTTTTTTCTCTTTCTCCTGGTCTCACCTGACTCCCAGAGAAAAGAAGTAAGCTCAGGCTTTCCCTACGGAGATCCCTTTAAATCCCAGGAGGAAGAGAGTATAATCCCACAGAGGGACATGGGTGATCTCAGACAGTAAAAGTGATATCAATCAAGTGGTATCAAAACGCATACAGAAATGAAAAAATGAAACACACACAAACACACAATATACAATCTGTGGAATATAAACACATTAAAACATACACACAGAGAAGCAGCACACACACATACAAAACTCACAAGAAGCATTCAGTCCCATGCAGAAGCTCCACATTTTGAAAATGAATTGCGCATAATCACAAAGGCACATACACTCTCAAACACCTGGGTTAGGCAATCGCCTGCACACGATTTCCCCTCTGCAGACAAAAGAACACAAACAGACACACTCTCACTGCATGGACACACACACACACACACACACACACATACAGTACACATACATAAAATGATGACATAGTCATTGCATTGAGATACATTGCAGGTCTATGAAAGGTTTGTGTATACTGACAGAAGAGAACACAGATTCATACTCCGAGCCACTGAGAGGGTGTGTCCAAAATGGTCTGAGAGGGTGTGTCCTGTGCAGACAGTCCAAATAGCCTCACAACTGTCCTTGACTCCCTTCAGTGCCCCACACATTTCTATTTTTTCTGCATTTTCAGGTTTCCCAAACATTTCATGTGTAATAAAGGCTGTTTGAAAGGTTGCACATGAGCCTCTCTCTGGTGGCCAATGGCTGGACAGGCTGGCATGCAGACACACACACACACTGGGCGTGACCGAAGGTTAGAGAGTAGAGTGCCCAACCCAGCCTCCCCAATCAACACCCCAACCTCCCCAATCCACTCCCCAACCCGACACAGCCTCCCCAATCCACTCCCCAAGCATCATTTGTCATATGCACAGGCAGGCAGGCACACAACACAACATGCAATAATCTCCCCGATCTAAAGAGGGGGAGTTGGGCAGTTATGCAGTTATGCAGCCAGGTCAGCCTGTCTTAGTGATTTATTATGTTTTGCAAATACATTCCCTATCATGTATCATGTATCATGACTATCCATCAATTGGAGGGTCAATTTAAGGTCAATCTGAAGTCTTTTCAAGGTAAATTGTGTTTATGCACAAACTGCAAAGAGAGGGTAAGGACCGGGTTTATATTGGAGACTGCTTTTTCTTCACTTTTGTTAACATTTCCTACATACTGTATCTGTAGCCCCATTTAAAGAGTAAAAAGTCATGCATATCAGCAATATGTGCAGTACCACCTTGTCCTCGGTCTGTTTTAATATCCTGAACTGAATCTGTTTGTGTTGTAAAAGAATTGTTTTTGTTGTCTGCATTTTTTTTGTCTGATATTTTTACAGCAATAAGCAAAAACTGCTGATGCTTTATGTAAGCAAGAGAACTGTCCCTCTCTTCTCCCCCCCTCTGGCTTTCTAATTCTATTCTCTCTATATTGTGATGTGGCTCGGTTCTGGTTCTATGACCTTGCGTTGCTGTAGAGACACATAGAGGGCTGTTATAGCACAGGTACTGTAGATTTGTGTTTGCTTACATCAATCATACTCCCCAGGCCATTGTTCTTTTGTGTTAGCCACACACACACACACACACGTGCAGCTCAGACAATTGTTTTGTGTGCTACACTGTCTTAAAAAAAAAAAAAATAATAACTGTGCGTGTGTGTGTGCGATTATAGCCATTACCATCCATGGGGGGGCTTGGAGCAGACAGTGCCATCTAAAAAACACTCTTTGGATCTATTGCTGAAGAGTGCTGAGACCTGGGTATAGTTGGTAAATGTCAGAGGAGCAGCAAACACATTAAGCTTAATGTCGCTCATCTCTGCACAGAAATCACCTTTTTTCCCATGCACACAATTAGAAAGGACACTATGCTGTATTTAATGTTCATTTTCTTTCTGTACCAATTGCCAAGTAAATCCATTATTAGTTTAACCCTCTTGAGTTTATATAGACCATGTGAGAAAATTGATTTGTTATGCATCTGTATATACTCAAAAGAATTTGAACAATATATCGACCATTGCCTCTCGTGTGTATGTATGCACATATGTAGATTGTACAGATATTATTTTAATAACTGTCAAAATTTTGAAATATCTGTAAGTGCCAATATTTGATATATTTTCAATGAAAGATCAATGACTACTACTATTTGGAGAAGGACATGGCAAATCCCCTGTAATCAATTGTAGAAGTCTGTACCCCATGAATTTTGCTTATTGGTCTTATCTCATTTTGTCCTCATGAAGTGTTTGTAAGTATGAATGTTTGTGTGTACATGTGTCTGTGTGTGTGTGTGTGTTATGTGTTGATCTGTCTTGTTTGTCGAATAGATCACAATGGTTGCTCAGCGAAGCAGCATTTAAGGCTTTGCATCCAATTGTTCATTAATTGAAGGAGTTCTACACCAAAGAGCTTCACTGTGTAAATAAATGTATATGCTTACATATGTAACATATAAAATTCTTCTCACATCTGATATGTAAATATATATGTAGATATGTTTAATATGTCCTACAGTAAAATGACAAATCAGACTATGTTGTTTTTTTTGGAAATAATCTGTGATCCCTAGCTAATTCATTTTCCCTCAAGCAACAGTGTGTATGTGCATTTCATTTTCTTCACAGTAAGTAAGCCATGCAAAATGACATGTAAATAAATGCCACCAGATACTATTTAACAAAGTTGGTAGCCTCTGTGTGTGATTATTACATTGATGTGGTTTATAAGTGTGTGTGTGTGTGTGTGTGTGTGTGTTTGGGTGTGTCTGTGGTATCAATATGTGTGTGGGTGTGTTGGTGGGGTTGGGGTAGCCAATGTGTTTGTTCAGCATGTAGATTTGAATATAAGTTCACTACTGCGTGTGTGTGTGTGTGCATGTGAAAAATAAAGACTGTGTGACTCTTTGTCCTGTGAGAGCTGTGATGCATGAGTGTGTGTGTGTGTGTGTGTGTGTGTGTGTATGTGTGTTGGGATGTCCCTCACGAGCGTCCCTCACAGCCTGTTAGTTTCTCCTGGTCTTTATTCTTGCTCTTGCTGTTGTTGTTGTCGTTGTGGTGTTACTGGAGCTGTTGCAGGCTTATTAGAGTTTGTGTTGCCATCACACATACAGAGCCATACAGGTAATCATGGGTTTGGAGGGGTCTGCTTCCCAATCACACACTCAAGAAACCTCTTTAGCACAAGAGAGAAGGAGCTGAGACTACTGTGTATTTATTCAGTTTCTACCTCTTCGCTCTCTCTCTCTTGTTTGCTTAGAATCATGCATGGTTTTAGTTGTTTCTGGCTGTGATACAGACAGGGTTACCAAAGGGTTACCAAACACACACACAACCAAGATGAAATATTTACAATTACATGCAATATTTAAGCTTTCATATTTTGTATGTTTTCTCACCTCACCTCAATGAGATGAGAGAAACTTCACAAGAGAAAAACTGGTAACACTTTATAATAAATACACATAATTCATCATTTATTAAACATGTGTAAACAATTAGTAGATGGTTTGCCCATCATTTGTAAAGTATTGTTCCTACATTAATTCTCATCAGTAAAGCATTTGTACACACAGTTATAAATGGTTTGTTCATAGTAAATAAACATATCTTTAAAATATGTTTATACATTATTTGTAATACTTATTTCTATTCTTATTTTCTATATTTCTAGTATTTAACAGTTACATACACATGCAATAATGATTAGTTAGGATGTGGATACATTATTTATAAACCACTTCCTAATACTATAATTCATGATTAATTCAGGAGTTACAAGTGGTTAGTTAATGATATTTTGTGAGTTCGTCTAAAGTGTTGAAATGCTATGCCTTGCAACACATTTACAAATGAGTTGTAAAGGTTGCATTTGCATTTACTCATTTTACTCACTTTTATCCAAGGCAATTTACACATGTCAATTAAATTAAAGGCCAAGGGTACAATGGTGAAAGCCAGGAATTAAACCCCTAACTTTTCAGAATACAATGTTCAAATTATTGAGAACACAGAGTTTACTAAAAAAAGAAAGGTTTTGGCAAGATGGCAGCGAGTGGAAAAAACAACAAAAACAAAACCTTTCTTTTAATAAACTCTGAGTACACAAACGATGTTCTCAATGCTCGAGTTCATGTGGAGAGACCCTGGTGATACTTCAAGCAAAGTTTCATGTTGTGTCGAGCCTTCTTAGTGTTTTAAAAATAGTGATTTTGATGCGATCATAGTATGATGGGAGCGAGCATAGCACTCCCATTCAAAAGGTCATTTGACCCGAAAACAACACTACAGTCAATCTTAAAAGTGGCACTTCCGTCCTATATGCTTTTAAACGAATGTTTCTCGGATACATTCACAAAAAGACCCAAGGTTGCATTTTGGCGAGAGTTACACTTTAAGCAACAGAATTGTATACTTTGTCCACCTCTGGCTGTGGGTTGGTTTAAGGGGAGGAGGGGTGCGGATGGAGAGGAGAGGAGATGAAAGGTGGGGGTAGAGGGGCTGTGCTGCGGGTTGGATGAAGGGGAGGAGGGGTGCAGATGTGGGTCAGTGAGGGTTCCTCTGTCACCCAGAATCATGGTCACTGTCACCATGGATGCAAAGAGAGAGAGAGAGAGAGAGAGAGAGAGAGAAAGGAAGAGAGAAAATGAGTAATCCTTAACTGGTTCTCAGTGTGTCTGTCTATGTTTGTGCCTGTCCTGTCCTTGTCTTTGTCACTATCAATACACACATTTTTTGGGAAAAGTAAAGACTGTGTGACTCTTTGTCCTGTGAGAGCTGTGGTGTGTGTGTGTGTGTGTGTGTGTGTGTGTGTGTGTGTGCGTGTGTATTTGTCTGTTCCTCTTCTTGGGCACTCATCCGATTGTAACATGCAGCAGGCAGATCTCACGTGAGAGAGTCTGAGTCTCCCACACATATCAGCAGCATCATTAGCACAGCCCACAGTGTGGCAAACATCGATTGGCCCAGATGGGAATGCGCACGCACACACACACACACACACACACACACACACACACACACACACACACACACACACACACACACACACACACACACACACACACACACACAGACACACACACACACACACACACACACACACACACACACACACACAGACATGCACGCATACATACACACACACACACACACACATACGAACATTCATACAAACACTTCATAAGGACAAAATGAGATAACATCAATAAGCAAAAGTTCTAAAAACGTCTAAAATTGTTAACACAGAGAAAAACATGGTCACTGTTACCCTTCTCAAAATAGCCGCGGTTTCATGAGACACAGCAACCACGCTGATTCAGCAACACACAGGGGGGCAGGGTGAACCTCAAAGTCGCTGATGATGATGGTTGTGTACATTAGTGTCATACAGACCCAAACAAAAACAAACAGCACTGCTTCTTCTCATATACACCATACTAAACCAGTAGGAAACACACACACACACACACACACACATTGTTAACACAAAGATGGTTAACACCAACATGATCATTATTACTCTTCCTCTAAAGGGTAGGTAAGGGAAGACTGTGTGTGTGTGTGTGTGTGTGTGTGTGTGTGTGTGTGTGTGTGTGTGTGTGTGTGGATACCTTCAGACATTTATTAACACCTTTCATGGAGTTAGCACTATCAGTGACTTCTAAACTTGCCACAGGCCCTGTGGGAAAGGTGTAGGGAGAGGACATTTGTAGGTCACACGTGATGGCACTGATAGTGAAATACCAGTGTAGTTTGCGAGTCAGCAGGGCTAATGGAGAGGGTCGACTGGACAGGCAAAGGCGCTGAGAAGAGGAGATAAGATATGCTGGACTGGTGGTGTTTACTCTTCTTTTTTCTCAGTAAGGACAGCTAGAGAGAAAGAGAGAGAGAGAGAGAGAGAGAGAGAGAGAGAGGTATTCATTTGCTCATCAAGTAAGTGCAGAGGGAGGGAGAAAGACAGAAGTGTATTCACTGCCAGCTACCTGGCAGTAAAAACAATACCTGGGCACCACGTTGGCTCTGAAATGGCCTCACTCTCCCTGGCTTCTAGATGTGGAGCCGGAGAGGAGAACAGAGGAGGGGTGATGAGAGAGGAGGCGAAAGAATGGAAGTGCCAAACTCTCTGAAGAAGGTGGATAGTGGATAGAAGAAAGGATAGTGAAAACCAGAGAGAGAGGTGCCTCGGGAGGGCGGGCTCCAGCAGCAGGACCTGCCTGCCTGCCTACCTGGCAGCCTCCACTCTCCCTCACGCAGAGATGTGGACCGAGGGGACCTGTCAGAGCTCCTCTCTGGCAGGACCCGGTGTTGCTGCTGGCTGCCGGCCTGCCTGCCTCTGCAGCTCCGTAAGTGAGTGGCATCTGTCAGACGGGAGCCGGGCGCCACAACCACATCTAATTATCAAGGCGCCAATTCGGTCTGCAAGCAGCTTTGACTCAGAGGATGCACCATACATCAGATGATTGTAGTGTCACTGCAGAGAGGCGACCAGATTGTGGAAGATTGTTACTATTTTAGAGTTTGGGATGTGCCTATGCTGGAGACAATATGCTCTTTCAGTGCACTTCTGTGTGTGAAGGCATCTATTGGTGATTGTTTGCCTACTATGTATTTATGTGTAGTACTGTATGTTTGGGTATTATGCATGTGTTTACATGTGGGTGGTGTATGGTCCTTCCTTGAGTATGTAGTTACAGTATATTGTGTGAGATTTATGCATGTGTACATGTATTTGTTTGTGTGTGTAGTTTGTGTGTTTACATGTGTGTAAGGGGGTTGTTTATATGTGGGATTTTGTGTGTGTGCATGTGTTTGCATTTTTGTGGGGCTTGTGTGTGTGTGTTTGTATGTGTGTGGGGTTCATTGTGTGTGTATGTGTGTGTGTGGACGTCTGTGTTGACATTCCAACTGGGTCCCCTGAGGCTGGTGCTGGCTGTCCTCTTTGGGATGAGGTCACACTGAGAAGCGCCAGAAGCTTTTCACTCAGGTGAAGCCACAGGGCCAGCAATTACCCCCTGAATTAAACAGAGGACCCTCTCCAAGGACCCTCTTCTCTCTCTCTATCCCTCTCTTCCTCCATCTCACTCTCCTGCATCCCCCTTTTGTCTCCCTCTATCTCCACTATCAATCTCATTCTCTCTGTTTTGATCTCGTCTCTAATGTCTCTCATTTACTCCTCTCATTTACGTCCGTTTGTTCTGTATGTCTATGAGTGCCTGTGTTTGATTAGATGAAATTAACTTTATTGTCTCAAAGGAAATTTGCTTTGAGTTGGTTTATCGTCAAAGGGTCCATAGGTGTTAGTAGCCACTTAGTCACTGTTGCAAAAGCTGAACAGCTTATCTTTCTCTCTCTGTTCCGTCACCTCTCTATCACTCTCCTGCGTCCATCTTTCATTTTTACCTATTTTGTTTGTGTAATGAGATTGAGTCCAAGCCAAGGGGATGAGGAAGGTCACACATTCATTTTAAACCCAGGAAAAATGGGATCTTTCAAGTACAGTACAGAATGACACACACACACATACGGCCACAGTTACGTGAGCTGTGAGGGGGGGGCTTTCATTTACCTGGTGGCGGCCCGATAGCGCTATTGCATTATCCAAATGAAGAGAGAGGGGAGCAGGCGAGGGGCCTCGTCCCTAATAATTCATGTTCAGAGCTGGAGGCCCTGTGTCGGCTCCTCATATAATTACTCACCGCATCTGCTCTCTCACACACACACACACACCACACACACACGTTCACACCCAGAGTGAAGCACACACACTCTGACAGGATAACATGCAAAGTGGGCCCCTCAACATGAAGGCGCGAGGTAAATATTCATGAAAACGGGGCGTGCCTATACAATGAATGTTTACAGCACATGTCAAGTCATATTTCACTCATTAAAAAAGGAGTAACTATGTTCTGTCAGTGTAGATCATTTGTGATTAAAGAAGCTGTTTTGTAATATGTCGTACAGTCCACATTGATCAAATACTACCTGTGCAGTGTGGGACACTTGCAGTATCAGACTATGTGTATGCAGAAGGCCTGTGGTTTACGGTAGCATCAGGAGAGCAGGCATCCACCCAATTGTTCCTTTTCCCATTTCCCAGATCTCCTCTTCACTGCCATAAATGTATTAGCTGTGACATTGGCAGCGACCTTTAAGTTTCACTACTGTCTAATTATCCAGACACTGATCAGGCTCTGGTGCTTCGTCCCATATAGCCAATAAAAGTCGTATTTCTTCCCCAGCTTTGCCCTTGACCACACACACACACACACACACACACACACACACACACACACACACACACACACACACACACATACACACACACACACCCTGCATGAATCTGCCAGTGTTGTGTCCCGGTGGGTGGAGGAGTTGAGCAGTAGCCCTCCATCAGTGTGGAGAGGAAGCTGGGCGTGTGGTCAGATAATGAAATAGAGGTCTGTGTCGCCTGGAGATGGACGTCGTGGCAACACCCCCATCGAGCGCGGGGAAATGGCGAGGGCACACCCCCTGTCTCATGCGGTTTCACGGAATGGTTCAGAGAATGATTGCACTCAGAGAGAGAGAGAGAGAGAGAGAGATGCTGCCAAAGGTCCACTGTGATGTATGAGAAATGCATGAGAGAAAATGAAAGAAACTAATAGAAGGCCCTGGACTAGGAAGAAATGACTTCTTCATCACCCAGCCAAGAACACTTGACAAATAAGCAGTATGGTAGATAGACATACCGTATCAGTACAGTATGTGGCCTGCAGTGGGACAGATATCTGGTATACGGTCAGAGCAGATTACTGACGTCTGTCTGAATAAATACCTGAGAAAGCTTCCAGAGCCAACAAGACTGAGATAATGTTGATAGGATTATTAAAAGCTGTTTTGAATTAGATTGGATGAGATTACAAATTACAGTCAGCAGTGGAAAAAATGTGACAGTCTGTCGTCAGCTTTGTGAAGTAATGCTTTCCCCCTATCTTTTCCTTTAGGAGGAAGAGAATTGTTAGCCTGGCTAATGCCAGACCTCATCTCATTGAGATGGGGTCTGGGAACTACACATTCATTTTCTCGTATTTGAGACGTGATTAACAAATGCCCAGAGGCGTTTATTGGGCGCTACAAATGTCTATCAAATGCATCTGTATGTAGCTCATAACCGCTTCGGTGTGTCGTCATTGTCTTGCTGTCCCCCCTCCGTTCTGTGATTGGTCCCTGGTGAAAATTGGGTCCATGGAATCCAGGCTGCCTAGCAGTGGGAATCAAATCGCGCACATATGGCAGCATGGGGAAACCCAGGCTAGAGAACTGTAACTTTCTGTGGAACAAAACAAAAACAAGCTCCTCAAACAGGACCTTAAGTGCAGCAAATCAATAAGAGATAGGCTGGTTGAAACCCACCACACACAAGTCCTCTTATTCTCTCCCCATAAGGCTTCTGTGAGGCCTATAGTCTATATTTTTCTTTCATTCAATCCTCCTTTCTTCCTCCTTTTATTTTCTCTCTCTCTCTCTCCCTCCCTCCAGCCTCTATCTGTCGCTCTCCTGTCCCCTCTTGTCTCCCTTCTCAATCCCTGAGATGCTAACACAATCAGACAGTTATCAGGGGAGAGATACCATAATGCTGTCTCACTCTCTCTCTCTCTCTTTTCCACAGACAGGATGTTTGCCTCATCTCCTCCTCTCCTCCTTTCCACCGCTGAGGCACTGGACAGGGCACCCTGAGGTAGCTGTGGGCGATGGTCGAGCGAGCTTGTCTGCGTCCTTCACAGCTATTTAGCATCAGATCCCTTCTGCTTAGATCAATCAGGCGCTGCAGGCAAGGTCGACTGGCCAAAGTAGTTTGTCAGAGAGGGGGACTGATGCACTAATCACTGCTACATCTCAGCTTCTGATGTACGATGTATGCAATTAAATACCCACTTCTTCTGACATCTCATGGCAACCTTTTACATTTGTCTTGCTAGTTCATGATTGTCCCATTTTTCATGAATAATATATCATATCAAACTATCTTAAAATACATTCAAAAAGTAAAATGGTCTTTCATTATATGCATGAATCTGTTTCTATCAAGTCCATCGGGTGAATGTCATAACAGGTTGCATGTTATTTGGTTGTGATCTTTGATACACTGAGCAATAAGTTTATTGGCTTATTTATCTATTTGTTCATGCTGTTGTTTGTCCCTTGCAGTGGAGTAGACCCACTCCACTGCTATCCCTCCACAGCCTTCAGCAGATTCCCCTCCCCCACATGACATCTCCCCTACCTCCTTTGAATCACTTCCTGGGTCAGCCTCAACCTCTGCCCTCCCCCCCATCTCTGGGCACCCCTCACATCTGCTGGAGGACAGCCTAGTCCCAGAGGCACCTGTGGCATACCTCATCTGGATGACAACCAAGGGCCACAGGTAGTAGGCATAGAGTAAAGGGCTGTTCACACCAAGAACGGTAACTATAACGGCAAAAAAGTCTCGTTCTAGCTAATATGAATGATGACGCCCACACATAAACTATAACGACAATGACAGGAAGAACAATATTGTTGGGGATCACTTTCAGAGCGATTTTTAAGAATGATAAAAAGCTGAAAACCAATCAGAATCCATCAGATTTTAGCCATTACATTCATCAACACAAGGAAAGATTATCTATGGTCAGAGTGGGCGCTTTTGTCATTATAGTTATCTTTATAGTTATTGGTCCTGGTGTGAACAGCCCTTTAGTCCACATTCAGCAGAGCTAAGTACAGCCACCCCATCATCTACAACCCTGGAGGTCTGAAGGTGTAAAAGGAAGATGCAACCTCCATTGCGCTTTCACCCTAAAGGAACCTCAGTTCCGCTGGATTTTCAAAGGCACTTCAGCTCCTCTATACCTTTCAGTTGTTCTTCAATAAAGAGGCGATTCACACCCAGTGTTGCAATACTGATCAATATACAGCACAGAGAACTGCAGAGTGGATGTGGAGGCACAAGGACTTGACAAGTTGCAGTCATTTGATCTGCTTACAGCTTCATTCACTGTAATGAAAGCAGACTAACAATCCTCCTATCCTGTTAGGCTGATTCCCTTATAATCTGACCAACTGTCGGTCCCCATGCACTATAATATAACACATTTTACAAAACGGTACTGTTTTCTGACTTGAGCCTTACTGTACTTGGCATGCAGTGTGTGTGATACTGCAGCTGCTGCAGTTCAAATGAATCTGTTGGCTGCTCACAGATGAGCATGCAGCGTTTCTGCATTAATTTTCACTTCCTCAACAGAACATGTTCCAGATAATGCAAAAGGACTTGGACAATTACAACTTTATCGGCTATGAGACAACCACCCCGCTGTATGGCCTTGGGTCTGAACAGAAATACACACTTAATACACACTTGGCATGCTCAACTGAACTTTATACTCCTTCCTCATTCTCAATGATGTTATATCCCCTGTTTTAAAAAGAAGTGCCAGTTTCCTCAAGGATTAGTGGGCATTCTGCCTGCCTGTGTGTGTGTGTGTGTGTTTGTATGTGTGTGTGTGTGTGTGTGTGTGTGTGTGTGTGGGTGTTTGTGTGTGTGTGTGTATGCGGGGGTAAATCTGAAGGGTTCGGAGCCAGCCTCACTACTGGCGATAAATTATGCCAAAGAATGCAGTGTGAACTACGGCATCTAAGGCTCTCCCTCTCCCTCCCTCCCTCCCTCTCTCTCTCTCTCTCTCTCTCTCTCACACACACACACACACACACACACACTGAAGCTTACATAACTGGGCCTTCTGTGGCTCTCTCAGCACAGTCAAGCTGCAGCATCCAAAGATGCAGAGCCCAGATCAAAACAAGAGACTGTCGGAGCCCGTCACCATGACAGAGGAGCCGGGGAGAGGAAGGAACAGGAGGTCATCCCCTTGCCAGAGATAGGAAGGTGTGTGTGTGTGTGTGTGTGTGTGTGTGTGTATGTCTGTGTGCTTCTTGTGCCCCCCCCCCCCTCTGAAGCTCTTTGCTATTCACACAGTGACCCTTTTGAAAAGTGGCTTCAAAAGGTGACCCAGTTGGACTCAGAGAGGACTGCTTTAGTGGAGCGGTTCTTCTTCCTACATGACCCACGTAGAGTCTGACGCACTACGCCCCTTTGAGGTCGTTTGCAAGGACCAATGACGCAAATTACCGGACGGGTGGCACCGGTGTAAACACAGAGAGTAACAGTGTGTATCCGTGGTGCCCATCCATGTATTCGGTATGCTCTTCTTCAACTTTCCCCAAAGAGCAGTTACTGCTTTAAAGTGCCCTCTAATGTGATGCTTTGACACTTCAGGAGACAGCCATCCAGGCGCTGCACGGAGAATACAGCTTCTCTGTAAACAGTGCCAGCCTTGAGATGCCTGTGCGTTTGAGATGGCGCTTTTAAGCCTGATCCCCAACCTGTGTGACTCTGTTGGCATTTGACACAAAGAGGCAGGAGTGCTGGCAGTCAGTTTACTTTTGTGTGTGTGTGTGTGTGTGTGTGTGTGTGTGTGTGTGTGTGTGTGTGTGTGGAGTGTCATAGCAATGGCTTATCTCAGTGGAAGATTTTGCCCTTAAAACCCCTATGCTTGTGTGCCAAATGTTTCACAGCAGTTTGTCATGGATGAACAATTTCAAAGGGCTGAGTGTACTCTGCGATACATAGCATTTCCTGTTAATATACAATATGACACAAGGACATTGGTAAGTTGACAAGCACATACTAACACACCAAGAGACAGAGCACACAGATACCAACACATACAGATACACTTACACATACAGACATACATACAGACATGCACACACACACACACACACAGAGACAAAAACACACACGCACGCATGCACACACACACTCACGTAATACGCACGCACGCATGTACATACACACACACACACAAACACAGTTACTAATCTGGTTGATCTGGTTGCATCCATCATGCTCTCCTCACTCTTTCATTTGGAGCTAATCATACAGACTGGATTTAATTAGCCTGCATACATTGTGGCTACATAAGCCATCTTCATGGGTGGACTCTTCTCTAATGAAGTGCTCTGTCCTGTGAGAGGAACCCAACCCGACTCCAAGAGACGCCATCCAGAAATCCGGAGTGAGAGAGAGGGAAAGCAGAGAAAGAGAGGGAAAGCAGAGAGAGAGAGAGAGAGAGAGAGAGAGGGATGATGCATGTCAAGCTGGTAATGTAGATGTGTATCATGTTCTGTTACTTTTGGGGTGCAAGTATCTCTATATCAGTAATGTCGGTATCAGTGTTATGTAGCCCCAACCCATCCCTGCTGTCCTGTTGTTGATTACTAGTCCCTGGGGCAGGGAGACTGTGCCCAAAGACAGCCACTCATGCCTTGTGCAGATGTCCAAGTCACTGTCATATCAGCTGGGGCCAAAGGAATAGTAATTACACACACACACACACACACACGGTTATTTGGCTTACAGGGACAGCATGTGGCTGTTGTGGTTTAGAGAGACATCCATTTCCAGGAAGATAATAACATCAAAAATCAAACAAATCCTCCTCGGACCTCTTGTGTTTGTTGACAAAGTTTGAAGTCAAATCAGAGCAAACAAAATAAAAATGAAATTATTCAGGTTTGTTTCCCATTTCAGAGACCCACAACTAAATCTATATGGTTATTATAACATACTGTAGCTAAAACAACAACTGTAATGGTGGCCTTAGACACCTATAATCAACAGTGATATAAGAATTGTGAGGAAGCCATGCAGTGTTAAAGCGATTGGTCTGTTGGTCATACACTCCTCCTCACTATACTCCATACTTCTGTCATTACTTTCAGTGTACCTCTCTCACTCTACCTCATTCTAAATATCATTTTTCTTTCCCAATTTTAGCTCTTTTGGCTTAAATCTCTTTTCCCTTGGGATAATTCTCACAATCATCTCTCTAGCTTCACTCCATCCATCCTGCTTTCCTCTCCTCTGTCCCTCCCTCATTCTGATTCTCTTCCTTTGTCTGTTCATCTCCATTCTATTCTTAGTCTTATCTTTTTCCTAATAATTTCCCTGTCTCTTGCCCCCCCTCTCTCTCTCCCTCCACCTCTCTTTCTCTCCCCCTCTCCTTCCCTCCCCATCCCTCTCTCTCTTCTTCCCAACTTCTCTCTCTCTCTCTCCACCTCTCTCACTCTCTCTACCTCTCTTTCTCTCCCACCTCCCTCTCTCCCCACCTTTCTGTCTCTCTCTCTCTCTCTCTCCCTGTCATGTTGGTCCTGCATCTCTCCCTCCCACATCAATCTGCATCTCTTCATCTCTTTCCCATGCAGGTCCCAAATGAGTGAACCCTATCAGTCCACCCGCCTCACTCCCACTCCATCTTCTCTGTTCTCACCACATCTCCCATCATCCACTCTCCTCCACCCCCCATATCCACCACCCTCTCTTCCTCCATCTCTCGCAGTCTGATTGATTTCAAGGCCCTGTGTTGGCTGGGGCTGAAGACAATGAAAAGCCTCAGACATGACCCTGCTCAATAACCCCCAAGCGGTCAGCTGAGGCACAAAGACAGATAGAGAGAGAGAGAGAGAGAGAGAGAGAGAGAGAGAGAGAGAGAGAGAAATCTATATTTTTTAACTGTGGCTCATTTTCCCCTGATGGTATTTATATAGCCCATAGTAAATCCCCAGCCTTTTCATTCACATATCGGTTTTCAGGCTTCCTGGGTTTACAGTCGGGAGTGTATGGGGCGGGTAGTTGTAAATACGGCGGTGCGGTAATGGAGAAATCAATGGGGCTACTTTGATAGCCTCCTCACCGTCGGTCAGAGATCAGCTGTAAATCGAGGATCTCTGTCACGTTTATGTGGAAATCCCCGCTCTTAGCTCCATATGGTGGTTTAACACCATGGGAAAGCTGAGGCAGCTTAGACACACACACACATGCAGAGTGCAGTGAGCCGTCAGGTTGTGTGTGGGTTCTGGTCGACAAGTTTAAGTTTTAGGGTTGCCACATTTATCTTATTAGTGTTTTTTTTTTTAAATTTAATTTAATTTAGATTTTCTTTTCCTCTTCAATTTTAATGGGTTAGTGGTTAGTTAATAGCCTGGTATTGCTGTAGAAGTCATGGATTATACGATGGATTATAATTGGCCTTTGGTCACTGAATGACAGATATCCTCTTAAATGTTAATTTCCCAATACTGTTAAACATTTTTATTTTTTAACCTCTTACGTGTGCGTGTACGTGTAATTGAGCTTTGGCAAGAATGTTCCTGAAACGTTCATGCCAATAAAGTGCTCTTGAATTGAAATGAATATTCCCCATTTGCCCTCAAGAATGAAAGAAATACAAACTTTAATTGCTATTTAAATTGTTAGATTAAATTTTTTATTAAATATGGTCACATGTCACTGTTTTCAATTCCTTTGAAATCCACAATTTCAGATCCCACTGTGTTGTTTAAGTTTAAAATGTTTAAACAAGGGCAGCTATTTTCTCTTCATTATTGTAGTTCTCATGGAGTTCTGGAACCTCAGCTGATCCTCCTGGGGCTTCATTCATGTCTAACGAGCCACAAAACCCCACAACTAACCTTAGACTGTAGGATGTCTAAAGAGGAGCTTTGGAAATACAGCTGGATCAACACTCCCATTGCAACAACACTCCCAGCCCCACCCCCACCCCCCGATCCAGCAGTAGCAGTGTCTATGCTGTGACCTGCCAGCCGGATCAGCCACTGAAAATAGCCGTGGAGGACCAGCTCCTCTCCTGCTGCGCTGCGACTGCCGGCCCGAACATCACAGGCCTCGCTTGCGCTCCCCACAGGGGGATTGTGGGTGAAGAAGCACAACAGCGTTATTGGATTAGTGGCTTCCTGTCAGAGCCAAAATGGCCATCCTCTGGGCGCTTGTGACGGTTGCACTTAGAGAAACGGGGCTCATGACACATCACACCTCTTACTGGTAAGACCTGCATGCACACAGATACAGAAACACAAATAAAAACACTCCTAGACATGCAGGTGTGCACACACACACACACACACACACACACACACACACACACACATTCAGGTTGCCCTTTACACTCAGATGGACATTCTGACACTTACAAAACACATACAGAAACACACTCTCTCTCTCTCTCTCTCTCTCTCACACACACACACACACACACAAAGCACCCTTCACACGTGCAGAACATCCTTCAGCTACCCCGTTGGCCATTACGTCACCCATATGTACCTTTTCTGTGAGATGAAGAGGAAACAAAATGGCGTTAAAAGCCTGGGGAGGCGACGGGGGGCCCCACAGGAGCCGTGTGTGTCGTGTCGTGCCGTGCTTACAGAGGGAGGGCCCGGGGGCCGCCCGTCAGATGGACCCACTCTGACTCTGTGAGTGGCTCTGTGAGGGCCCCTGAGTCAGGCCACAGGGAGAGAGAGAGAGAGAGAGAGAGAGAGAGAGAGAGAGAGAGAGAGAGAAGGATGGTGACTCACACAGGCATTCAGGGGGGAATAAAAACTCCATTAAAGCTCTACAGCTCTAATCATCTCACCCTCTCTCTTTCTCTCTGTCTCTCTCTCTCCTTTTTCCCCTTCTGTCTCCTGCTCTCCTCCTCTTCTGTCTATGCTGAAGAGTGCTCTCTAGCTCTGTTCAGATATATGGATAAAACAGACGTAGACTCAGCCTTCTCACCATGGGTCAACACATACCGCACAATGGTGATGTGATGTTTACTAATGCTGCATTGCATGCACACTCTCTTAAAACTGAGATATACATGACATAGGGCCAGTTTCCCTGGATTAAGCCTAGACTCCAAGACTAAGGGCCCTATCATGACAGTCAAAAGCGCATCGTCACTCTTCAAAAGCTTATTCAAATTTAGTAGGATGTCCAGTCCACATTGGGAGTGTTTTCGTTATCAAACATCGAGCGCATGGCGCAACAAGGTGTTCCTAGGTTTCTTAATCAGGCATGGGTGTGTTTGGGCGTAACATCATTTAAACCAATGAGAATGACATCTGTCATTCCCTTTAAGGGCGCAAAACGCGATGTCAAAGAATGCATCGGTATTTTGACAGTCAACAGCGTATTTGAGTCTGCTTGCGAGACCACATGGAACAAGGATACAAGGAAGTTTATTGTCACATGCATATAGTTACTGGATGTAAGAAATGCAGTGAAATTATGTCTGGCAACAGGGGCAAGGAAAAACTCCCTTACCAAGTGGAACAGTCATTCCACTAAACCTTTTTTTGCTTTACTAAAACCTAGCATAGCCTTTACGCGTTTGCACTCGTCTATTATTTTAACTCATTGGCAAAGTGAAACTAACTTCACCATGGTGTCAGTCAACGACAAGTTGTATGCAGTAAGTTACTTTCACTATTGACTGACAATGGGTTACCATCGAAAACATAGGCTGGAAAAAGCATCACTTACCCTAATATTGCTCAAATGACTGAATAAAACAGCATTTTTCCTGCAGAGGAGTTGCTTATATCTCGTGACAGTGCGTCTTCAGCTGTGCTCCATACAGTACGTGTCTCTCGCCTCTCCCCTAATCACTTTTAACCGTCATTACCAATTTGCAAATGATGGTGAATAACTACAGTACTCCTCATGAGATGTACAGTATTTCGTAATATCTTTATTCTAATTATGTTTCCCATTGTAATCGTGCATTTTGTAATGTTTTGCTTGGACGTGTGCTGGTGTGCGTTCATGGATGATAGGTGCACCCGCCAATATGACTGTTGACAATGCGCTCTTAAAATAACATATAAACAACTCGCCATAGACTTCTGACCAGGTGTACAATAGCGATTTTTAGACAATGCGTCCAACAGTGTCTAACTGGACAAATGGTTATGTGAATGCACTTTACATATTTAACACACAAAATTGTACAGATTGGACACGACCAGAGAGTTCGTAGAAAGGTCAGGATCCATATAGCTTATGAACGCTTAACAACCATTAGGCTTTCTGTCTGTCACATGATAGCTCCACATGTGAACCTCTCTACAACACATGATCTGAGATAAAACACTACGCTCTTACAGATGGCTGAAATACTGTAGACTGGATCACGAGGCAGTCACATATGAGAGCAGATGGTTCATGGAAAGGAACATACAAATACCCCTAACTGATATTAAATCTATGCTTTCATAATTGCTCTCTCGGTTCTCCACCCCCTCCAAAGGCAAATGATCCACGTCGAATGAACACAAATTTAATCCCAAAGAGGAGAAATTGAATTGTGACCCAATTCCCAGAGAGAGAGAGAGAGAGAGAGAGAGAGAGAGAGAGAGAGAAAAACCCTTTTCCATATCTGAAATCTCCTGTTGTGTATAGGCATGCAAATATTCCCAACATCAATTTAAGAGTATTGCTTTTCCCGTAATGCTATTAGGAAATAAAACAAACTGTGTAGCACTTTTGAGATCAAAACAATTTAAGTGACAAGAGACATATTAGTGTTTCAAAAACTAATTTGAACCTTGGGTTGCCCTACCGTGAACTGAGCTATGAGTCCACGTCAGGTCTTTTGCTGCAATTAGTTGTTACCTGTGTGTAGAAGTGTTAATGGGGATGCACATGAGATTAATTGGAGGTCAAAAGAGCATGTGGTCCACGAGGAAGCAGAACACCTCTGTGCTTCCATCCCTGCCAGAGGCCTGCTTAGGCTTACCGCTAACACAATCAACATCATGCTTAAGTGCATTAGTGTCACTCTCTCACTCTCTGTAGTACTACCGCACGCACGCACGCCAGGGTTGTGCAAAATTCGAATTGCAATTCTGCTTCCTGTTTGCTACCTCAATTGAAATGCAAGTGAAATTCAAGAATTGAATTGGAATTTAAGAGCCAGTTTCAATTCAATTCTGGAATTTTGCACAAGCCTGACGCACACACGCACGCACACACACACACGCACACACACACACATATGCGCTTGCGCTTCTCTTGTCACATGAGACATAAAGCAGGCTAGTTAGATTTATTCAGGTGTAAAGAAGATGGAGGTCAAACAAAGATCACAGATATGAGTGAGTGTGCATGTGTGTAATGGCATGGAGTAGCCAATCAGATTTGCAATTCTGTCTTCAGTATTAGTGGTTGGCCAGTCCAAATCCTGGGTTTTCCCTATCATGCTCTGTTCTCTGTTCCAACTGATCTGGCACCAGCATAGAGCAGGAAATGAGAAACCACAGGATGAAACCAATAAGCGCAAACTCCAACATGGCTGGAAAATGGAGCCAGGGCTGGATGTCTACCGGTCAGATCGTACGGTCAACTTCAAAACCAGAAAGGGGCCTTCAGTCAGTCAAAGTCGATATTCATTAATATTAATATTCACATTAATATTAATATTCACAATGTTCAGAACGGTGAACACTGACAAAAGACACACACACAGAGAGAGAGAGAGAGAGAGAGAGAGAGAGAGAGAGAGAAATTCTGAGAGCTGAGATTAACAGTGAGATTGTATTGTTTAATTTACCTTCATAAATTTAGCCTGGTAGCCAGCCTGGATTTAACCCCGCCTCCACAAAATTTGAGGTCGGTCTTTATACAATGATGGATAGATATGTGAGCAACGGGGGCCTAGTCATTCATGTCACCTGAGTTTGCTTCGGTTGTTTTTGTTTACAAGAAAATGGCTGTTGCTGGAGAAGCTAGACATTTAGATGTCACTATCTCGTCTGTTGTACAAGATATTGACAGCGCAATAATTTTGCAAAAAATAACAAAAACAGCAATTAAGGCATTTGTCGAGAAGGATGTTTTGGCTGTTCTCCCTATATGATTCACAATAGGCTATTTTGTTGCTCTGATTGGGTAGGTCTATCAAATTGTGTGCGGAGGCACTTTTCCCCCTGTATCAGTTGAAACACGTCCCATAATTACATCCCAATGGTGCAGTATCAGACTCAAATTCTGAAAATTAAAGGGACACCAGGCAAGCCTGATGCTTTTTCTCTACGAAACTCCCCCTCGCTCGGTCTGAAGCTCTTTTCCTTTTCTTTGCATCTTCCGTCAAGGGTTTTCGCTGCTTCTTCACCGGCTCTGCCATTATACACACGCTTGCAACAATCTCTAGCGTTTAGTTAGCCTGCCTCTGTGCTGTAAACTGATCCTGCTTCGGTCGGCGGGTAGGATACACAGAACTTGCAAGTGGGATATTCTTCCTGCAGGCAGTAGGGGCGGGCGAGAGAGCCTTCATTCGCCCTGTAATGAGTCATTTAACCATATATCGACTTACGAAAATGATGAATTAATTAACACGAAAACGTTACCTGGTGTCCCTTTAAGTATGGCTACGTCAGGCTATAATACATTAGTAGAACAACAACAACTTGAACAGACACAGAGAGAGATGAATAGCCTACTGACTTCCCCTTAAGGACAGCATTAAACTGGTTAGAGCTAAGCCTTAGTTCTGTGTGTCTGTGTTTTGTGTGTGTGTGTGTGTGTGTGTGTGTGTCTTTGGCACAGTGACAGAATGAGGTCACACTGACAGTAGCCCCTACAATGAAAGACTTTCAAAAGGAGCTTTCAAGTAATTGTCCACATTTGAGTATTAGTGTGCACATTCATTCACCTACAACACACTGTGAACTGAACCAAACATCAAATATTGCTCTATTAAAAATCTAAAGAAAAAAAGATGGTTGTGGTGGAATTGTTTTCTGCTCAGGGCACCAGAAAATAAAGAATTCAGGTCATTTGTAACACAGGAATCGATGCTGTGGAATCAACCAGAGGGGACAGGTGTAGAGCCTCCATTGATCCAGGCACTCACACCTCCCACCTACCCGACAAAAGCACAGTGGCCCTTCACCAAAGACAATTTAAATGAACCAGAAATACAGAATTATTAACAGACTCACACACCCACACACACTTACATTACTTGCATGCAACACACAGACACAGACACACACACACACTTACATTACTTGCATGCACACACACACGCACACACACACACACACACACACACACACACACACACACACACAGAGAGAGAGAGAGAGGACTCAAAGCCTTTAAGACAAAGTGCTTTTAACTTTATCTCTTGGGTGCCCTCTAAATTCCCAGAAGCACAAAGGAGGCACTGATTCAACTAATTAACTAAAAATAAACGTCTGAGAGGACATTGTTACTACTGTCATTCCAATATTAATGAAAGACCATGTAGCGTTTGTGTATTCTGTAAAAACCTTAGTCCCTGGTGGCTCACGGTGGATAAAAAGAACAACAAGAAGAGATAATATTCACGGATAAGTCATGGAGAACAATCCCTTTTTTGAGAACGCAGAAATTCACTAGCGGCCTGGTCTCCCACCCTCTCTCTCTCCTTCCCTTTTCATAAACCGCTCCCTCTTCCCCTCTCTGTCAACACTGCCTGAGTGTATAGCTCTTGCGTGGGAACACGTTCTGTGTGACCCTCGTCCTGGATGATATTAGATTTCTCTCGCCAACGTGCAGCTTTTTAATTTGGAGCGATAAACATTGTGTTTCACCGTCTCATCTCCTGCCGTGCGCTACCACACTACGCCGCGCGACCCGAGCGCCGCACTCAGAACATTAATAACTTTAATGTGCTGCCCTATGCGCGAGCTGTTGAATCAGAGGAAGAGAGCTAAAGGCCAAAGGGAAGGGAAGGTTGAAAAAGAAGCTGCTCAGCTGCAGTCCTGAATACAGTCAAAATCTTTCTCACGCTGTCTGTCTCGCTCATAATGTCACTCAAATAAGAAACCAGGTACGTTAGGGGCTGTATTAAAATGTTGTAAATGTAATAACACCTAAATGTCAAATCAGTTAATGTATTAAATGGCTACATTGTGGTTAGCTTATTAGCGTTGTATACTTGCCCGAAAAACAAAATAGAACTGCCCTCAAGTGGTAGGCAGAAAAAAAAGTCTCTTCTGCCCAGCCATCCATCCAAGCGCTTTTTATAAACCAGCCATGCCGACAGACACCTGGCCCCTCCACCTCCCAAAATAAATCCCCCAGGGTGGGGTGGGGAGGGAACTGGGCTGAGGGCTGCGTCACACATCACCTGGCTCCTGTGGCAGGCCTGAAAGCTCTCTCGGGGGAGCGTACCAAAATGAAAGAGTTGCGGGGAGACAGGCGCCATCAATCTCCCAACACAGGCCAGCTCCGCCATGAATTTGCAATGGCGATCATCAAAAAACAAATGGGGCACCTGTTCACATATTAAATTATACTTTGTGACAAGGAATGGGATTCTACCCGCTGCATACACGAGTAGTGTACATCTGCTTGTTTGTAGGTGCATCTCTGTGTGTTTAGATTGTTAAATGAGATTATGTGACATTTCTTGTCACATTTCTTGTCCAATACAATGGATGGGTCTGAATAATTGCATGTGCTATGAGTACTACCTGTAGATGTGAGTTTATGACAGCGTATATAAATGTGCCTTTTGATTTTGGATATTGAATATGTTTGTCTTGATGCTGTCTGCAGTGTGTGTGTGTGTGTGTGTGTGTGTGTGTGTGTGTGTATGCCGACAGGTTCACATTTCTTTCGGTGCTGTGTTGACTCCAGAAAGAAAATGGCTGAGTGGTGGAATGGGTAACATCTCATGGCTTGTGGCAGCTTTGACGTTGCCGTGGCCTTCTGACGTCACCATGGTTACAATGTCCAAAGTTGCATTGATTTCCTCTGATGTCTAGTCAGGTTTTTTCACGCTTGATGAAGTTTTGAGTTTCACCTTTCAAGGTCCTGTTTGTGCTAAAAGCTGGCCCCTTGGTGCATGAGGAATGCTGAAAGAACATGTCCTTTTAAAAGATATGAGATCTGTCTGTCTCTAGGGTGAGTATCTGTCATCTGCATTTTTTTCAAAATCAAAATACATTGAAATTGCCACTGTGACCATAGAACACTTTGGAAACACACACACACAGGCATACACACACACACACACACACACACACACACATATATAGTACACACACAAACACACACATCTATTACACACACACACACATCTATTACACATACACATGCTGTACACACACACACGCACACACACACACACACACACACATATACAGTACACACACAAACACACACATCTATTACACACACACACATCTATTACACACACACATGCTGTACACCTGAATGCTCCGACTGCGGTCAGTGCCCTTTGCTGAAACAGTTTAACCTCTCTCAGACACTGAAAGCTCCATCAGCTGGGCTCACGGACGATCATAGCTTGCACTTCATCCCACACACTGAACCTCCCCTCCCCTCACCATCATGTCATCCTCTCAACCCATCTACCTGTGCAGATGGAGGGGGAGAGAGAGAGACAGAGAGAGAAGAGAGAGACAGACAGAGAGACAGACAGAGAGAGAGAGAGAGAAAGGCAACGCTAGAGAGAGGAAGAGGCAGTGCTAGAGAGAGATAGAGAGAGAGTGAACTAGCAAAATAACAGTTTCATAATAAGAGAGCAAATGCAAACGACACGTTCGTCCTGTGCTCCTATTGTCATGGGGGTCCTAATCAGCTTGTGTAATGCCATCAGGAGGGCTATCCCTGCGTCCCCCCACCTCTTCTCGTCTCTCCCGCTTCCTCTCGCCTCTCCTCCACGGGCCCAATTGCATTACCAGCCTGTTATCAAATCTGCTGCCATGTGTACCGCTGCCTATTAGGACCTGACTGATTACCCGTGTGACATACCAGATAGCCGCTCTTGTTGCTGTGTGGAGCAGATCTGCCACCGATCTGGCTGGGATCCAGAGACGGCTATCAGGGACGGTGGATGAGCTCATCAGAGAGACACTAGATGCTTATCCTCACGCCTGTCCACTCAGAAGGATGTACTAGCATGAGGCAGCGGTCACAGGTATCTGGATTCCTGCGTTTCAGTGTCTGTCTCCCGTTCGCAATCGGACGCAATCAGAGTAGTAACGGTGTGCATCATCTGTGTGATTTGATTGAACAAGAGATGCAGAGTGAGTGCCGGACTAGATCTTGGCAACAAAGTCCAATAGCAATAAAAGCCTTACATTGCATATAATGGATATGTGCTTGTCTAAGAGACTGTGGCACTAAATACACAGAGTAACTACAAGTGCTTGCTGTACACACACACACACACACACATCTATTACACATACACATGCTGTACACACACACACACACACACACATCTATTACACACACACATGCTGTACACACACACACACATCTATTACACATACACATGCTGTACACACACACACACATCTATTACACACACACACACATCTATTACACACACACACACACACATCTATTACACACACACACACACACATCTATTACACACACACACATCTATTACACATACACATGCTGTACACACACACACACATCTATTACACACACACACATCTATTACACACACACACATCTATTACACACACACATGCTGTACACACACACACACATCTATTACACATACACATGCTGTACACACACACACACATCTATTACACACACACATGCTGTACACACACACACACACATCTATTACACACACACACATCTATTACACATACACATGCTGTACACACACACACACATCTATTACACATACACATGCTGTACACACACACACACATCTATTACACACACACATGCTGTACACACACACACACATCTATTACACATACACATGCTGTACACACACACACACATCTATTACACACACACACATCTATTACACATACACATGCTGTACACACACACACACATCTATTACACACACACACACATATATAGTACACACACAAACACACACATCTATTACACATACACATGCTGTACACACACACACACATCTATTACACACACACACATCTATTACACACACATGCTGTACACCTGAATGCTCCGACTGGGTCAGTGCCCTTTGAAACAGTTTGCTTACTCTCTCCAGACACTGAAAGCTCCATCAGCTGGGCTCACGGTTGATCATAGCTGCACTTCATCCCACACACTGAGGAGCCTCCCCTCCCCTACCATGTGTCATCCTCTCAACCCCATCTACCTGTGCAGATGGAGGAGAAGAGAGAGAACAGAGAAAGAAGAGACAGACAGAGAGACAGACAGAGAGACACTAGATGAACTTATCCTCACGTTAGATCCTGTGCTCCCTATTGTCATGGGGGTCCACCAGAAGGATGTCTCTACCAGCATGAGGCAGCCGCTGTAGGACCTGACAGGTATTCCGGGATTCTGGCCGCAGGGCTTGATGCTCATCTGTCTCCTGCTTCCAGAAGGATGCAATCGACGATTCCTAACTCCGTTCATGTCGGGTAATAGTAACGGTGCATCATCTGTGTGATTTGATTGAACAAGAGATGCAGAGTGGAGTGCGGACTAGATCTTTGGCAACAAAGTCCAATAGCAATAAAAGCCTTTACATTGCATATAATGGATATGTGCTTGTCTAAGAGACTGTGGCACTAAATACACAGAGTAACTACAAGTGCTGTCCTTGGTCCTGAAACTGATGGGGCTCGTTGATTTCCAAAGCTACAACCATGGTTCAATTATGTCATTTTACATCACCAAAACAGCATCAGCTTAAGATCTGCCAATACAGAGACAACAACATGGATGTGTAAATCTATTTTGTACTGTATGTCTATTTGTGGAATGTATAGAGTTAACACCTACCGAAGTCAAATTCTTTGTGTACGTAAGTATACTTGGCCAATAAAACTGATTCTGATTCTGATTTTGAAATGTGTCTCTCCTTGTGGCTTCCCCCACTTTGTTCACCATGTCCCTATTCAATGGGATTTTTCACATCTCCTTGCTAACCTGCCAGCCCGCCTCAATCTCTCTGCCTTCCTCTCCTCTCTGACCCCAAAGACTGAGGTTAGCAGTCAGCCAGCAGCGCTGATCAGATTAGTGTGGATGGCTGGCGAGATCTCTCTCTCTGCACACCGATCTCAGGCTGTACTGGGGATGGCTGTACAAGACAAGAGAGAAATACAGACAGACATAGAGTCAGAAATGAAAACAAAGAAAGAAGGCTGAAGAGAGAGAGAGAGAGAGAAAGAGGGGGGGGGGGGACAGGGACATTTGTAGTGTTTTTATGTGTCTATTTGTATAGTATAAGTATAAGTATATATACTCTTTTGATCCCGTGAGGGAAATTTGGTCTCTGCATTTATCCCAATCCGTGAATTAGTGAAACACACAGCACACAGTGTACACACAGTGAGGTGAAGCACACACTAATCCGGCAAGCAGTGAGCTGCCCGCATCAACAGGCGCAGCCGGGAAAGCAGTGAGGGGTTAGGTGTCGCGGCTCATGGGCACTTCAGCCGTGCCTACTGGTCGGGGTTCAAACCAGCAACCCTCCGGTTACAGGTCCGAAGTGCTAACCAGTAGGCCATGGCTGCCCCCCTTGTGATTACATTTTTGTTGTTGTTGCCATGTACATTCAATGCTTTGACATTTTGATGCAACAGTCAACAGAGCTAATCAGAACTGCAAGACTGAAAGAGAGAAAGCGCAAGAGAAGGTGAGAGAAGAGAAGAGGCTGGAGAGAGAGAGAGAGAGAGAGAGAGAGAGAGAGAGAGGGACAGAGAAGGTGAGAGGACAGAAGAGAGTGTGTGTTTGTGAAGATGTGACAGCACGTCACAGACGGTAGCATGTGATAAAAAATACACTGGCCACTTGGGAGCTTAAAGCAGAGTGGCATCTGACCCAGAGGTGCGAGGGTGAAGACGTGTTTTTAGTTCACCCAACACTGCCAAAGAAGTTTCCAAACCTGACCACTCATCTGAGTGGCCACAAAGCCTGGCAGCAGTTGCAGGTGCAGGTCAGTCACACCATTGTCATCTTTCTCTGAGTATGGAGTGAGACTACAGCACATCTTCCACATAGTTGTGTCCTTTTTGGTCAATCAGAGGGTTACCACCAATTCATGGGACAAAAGCCTTTGGAGTGGAGCATACAGTATAAAATTAAATTGTATAGGACAGAATTCAAAGTGCTTATGGTACTGCTATTCATAATGTTATTATGGTGTTGGTGTGCTATTATTAGGATTGTTATGTCATATAGGTTTTGTATTTGACTTAACAAAGTATCACATTACTCAATCAAAACAATTTCCCCAACTTCCACTCTCTACATAGGTGTTCATGCAACACCATCTGGTGTGGTGCTGATACAGTATATCTGATTAGCCTGACAGTTGACAGCATCATGATTATCAAGCACACAACCCATCATGAAAAAGCCATTAGCGGAAACCGGTGTGAGGACCGATCAGGTTAACTCCTGTGTGTCTGTGCAGCTGACCTTGTAAACCCTCCCTGTGGTGCAAAGTCGTCATGCCCGCAGGGCGATGTAAAAACAATCACATCCCAGCAACAGATGCCACTCTCATTCCAATTTCGTTCATCACGATGGAGCATGAAGCATCACTTGACAGTCCGTGGCGAACATAATAGTGTTTGTATTTGCGTGCAACACTGCACGAATATCCTAATTTAAGAAAGTGTGACAGAGAAAACAGCTTTTGTGTGCTTTGAATGAGCACATAATCAACCCCCCCCCAACCCACCCACACCCACACACACACACACCATTGTTACACACACCCCAAGGCCTTGCCCCCTACAATAATGACAAAAAAACAACAGAAGGCTGTTTAAAGTTATTTGGTGAGTTAAACAAAGTGGTATCATCATCAATGCGGAGTAGGCTGATGTTCATGTCCCCAGAGTGTAGCACTAGCTGCCTGGCAGCTCTAGCTGCTGGCTGCAGTAACTCGACTACAAAGCCATGCCTGGGAATTAGCCAGTGACATGGCAGTAAATTTCACACACACTCACGAGGAGTCTCTCATCTGTGGACAGGGGATCCGGTTACGGTGGGAAGGAGCTCTCTGCCTCTCTGAGCACTGGTGTCTGACTGGCTGTGTTTTATCGGCAGGTGATTTAGTGCTGGGGAGGCCTGCCAGGGAGTCACACAGACTCTGCACTCTTTCTCCAGGACAAGCCCCAAGGCAGAGGGGTCCATATCTCTCCCGCTCCATATAGATGACATTTGCTGAAAATAGAGGACTGCCACGACTCCCAAGAGAATAAATCAAAGTTCTTTCTGCCGGTATGTGGAAATCTTATCTCTTCCACCGAAAAGCTACATCAGAAAGATAAGAAAGGGGAAGGAAAATAAGGAGATGGTTTAGTGGAAAAACAGGTAAATCACTGCTCTTTTAAGAAGAGGCGGTCGCTGTCTGAAGACATCTTGTGTTGCAAGGGGGGACGTAGTGACGCAAAGGCCATCTAAAATTGTTGCAACACGTTTGAGGGTCGACCTCCAGGGGTGAGATCACACATTCCTCCCTTTTAACACTCCCTGCGCCCAACACCAAGTCTCTCAGCATCACGTCAAAACTCACCCCTGTCAGCTTGACAGCATCATATGGCAGAGAGCGCAGAAGCTTTGAAAAGGCCATCCTTCCTTCATCTCTGTTAGTCTACTCTTTGACATTTTCACTCATGCACTCATACACACAACGGCCGTATAGCAGCAATTCAATCCAAGAACAAAAAAAAAACAAAAACAAGAAACACTTCACACTTCAGGTGGTTACAGGGCATCAGAGGGAAGATAGACACAATACAACACAGCACAGCACAACACAACACTGCCGAGACACTATTTTGTCTGTTCTCATGCTTTTGCATAAACTCCACCAGCTCCAGTGTTTTAAAATAGCCACGCTGCTTGTGTTGGTCTGTGCCCCTAAGGCAGAGAGGGTCATGTTATCTTACAGCAATATGGGAAGCAGCCGTGGGACTATCACTGCTAAACCCATAGTGCTGCACTGAGGAGAATGAGGCATGCCGACCACTGCCCACACATGGCAGCCGTGCGGAGAGCGGGGGGGGGGGGGGGGTGTTGTTTTACATAGCAGGAGAACTGCTGTGTATATGTGTGTGTGTGTGCATATATGGCCATTTAAAACACTTCTGGGCGATTATAAGTAATGAAATTAACAAGAGCCAGCTCAACTTTAAAGAATAAATTAAAAACAGTAAATTAGAAGGATGGCCCAATATTGTGTGTGTGTGTGGTGTGTGGTGGTAGTGTGTGTGTGTGTGTGTGTGTGGGGGGGGGTAATGGGGTGTGTGGGAGGGGGATGATGAAGCGGCTGACACAACACAGTGGTGGAAGAGTCTCATCTCATTCTGTCCGTCTCTCTCTCTTCCCTCTGCATCCCTCTTCTCTTTTAGAGAAAGCCATAATGAGCAGGAGACTGAAGAGGGCCAGGGGGCACTTGAGGGTATATTATCATTTAAGGAGGGTAAAAACGTGCAGCGCTACAAAGTGAGTGAGGCTTTCTGCAGGAAATCACTTGCATAAACCTCTTTAGATCAGCTGGCAACTTGTTATTGTGTGCGCAAATGGCACTCCTCCCTTTTAAACACAAAAAGCCATTCCGAAGTGGCTCATTACATTAAGATACTCGAGTCCACATTTCTTCATGTCATTCTAATGCCACCTACTACTGTACAATATCCATTGCATTTGCAGTAAAAGGCAGATGATATCTGTAGAAACCTCTTCCTGCCTTTAATGAGCTCTTTCCTTCTCTTGCTGCTGGAGCTAAAGATGATTCGTTTAGTCTGTGTGTTTGATTAAGCATGTGTGTGTACATGTTTCTACTGCACATAGAACTCAGCGTGTTTATGTTGTGTGTAGTGTGCATGTTGGTGCATCCAACTGTGTGTGTGTGTGTGTGTGTGTGTGTGCGTGCCTGTCGGCCGGGTGAGAGGCAGAGGCTGCTGGGGAGATGGTGGCCATGTGTGTGTAGTCAGAGGATGTCAGAGCTCCACCCCCACTCCACTAAAAGGGCTCTCAGTGACACACAGGCTGACTCAGGCCTCTGTGTGCAGCGCCACTCACACACTCACTTCAGAGATGACACACACACACACACACACACACACACAGACACACATGTGCACACACACACAACCATTTAGTCAGTCAGAGACACAGTGGAGGTACAGATTATAGCAGAGCATTTTAGCTTTATCTCCTTTAACAGTAACGTGAGCCAAGCCAAACAGGTAGCTACAGAACAACTCCAAACACACACACACACACATTTGCAAAACCCCTGATGAGTAGAGAGGAGAGCAGTTACCAATGGGGTGGGGGTGGAGGGTGGCTGCAAGAGCGCAGCCTCAGTTTGTTAAAAGCAATGGCTTCCCCTCTAAACACAAGCCCCTAATGGCACACTAAATGTCTCCCGACAAAAATAGACCGTGTGGCAGATGGAGTGTAAGAAAGGCATGAGAGAGAAAGAAGAAAGAGAGAGAGAGAGAGAGAGAGAGAAAGAGAGAGAGAGAGAGAGAGAGAGCATGAGAGCAAGAGATCGAGAGAGAGAGAGGGGGAAATGAGAGCGAGATCAGCGAGAATCAGAGATAGCACACAGTGAGACGGGTTAGAGAAGGCAGCGCGATCAAAAATAGACAAGCTGAGCTTTTTTGCCCGAGAAGGTCGCATGAAAAGCCACAGAACAATTCCATGAGATCATAAACAGATACTGCCAAAAGACCGACAGCAGCAAATATACACCCAGCCATAAGAATCACGGCCATTAATCAGTGTGTGCTCATATAACTACTGGATCTCCACTGTGAAGGGCTCTTTCACAGGCCCAGTCTCATAACAATGAGAGTTCATTTCACCGCGTTCATCTTCATTTTGGGCACGGACAGCTCTCTTGTGAATTATATCATTATCTCCAATCTCCTTTTGTAATAACGTCCTCTCTTCCTCCTCCTCCTTCTGGGTGCTCGTCATGCAGACATATTAGGTGCCGTGTCAGAGGAGAGGGTAAAAGTGGCACAGAAAGTGAAACAAACTCTTTCGTTTTGGATTTTTATTCGTAACCACGTTTGGCATTTTCCCCAAGAGTTTACAAAACACATCAAGGCTAGAGAAATGAAATGTCCCCCCCCCCCAGCTGTAGCCCCAGCCCAAGTGAGAGAAGGCGCCCTACTTTCACCAGACGCAAAAGGCCACAAAAGTCTCTCCAAAAAGTCGCAGGGAAAGCAACAGCCTTTAATGGCCAGTTCAGTTGCCTCCTTTCCCTTCCTGGGGTCTTGGTAGTGGGCCGTGGGCCCGGTCCCTGGTCTCGGCTGGTCAAGGCTGGTTGTGCTGGCGTGTGGGTGCCTCCTGTTTCTTCTCAAAGCTCTCCCAGTAAGCCGGGTCCTCCTCCGAGAGAGGCACGGCGCCCAAGACCAGCTCGCTGAAGCTCAACACGGTGAACTTAAGAGGCCTGGCGTGGCCAGCAAAGTGCTCCTGTTCACAGAGAGACACACACACACACAGAGAGATGAATAGAGAACATACGAAACATTAGAGAGCAATCAATGACCAATAGAAAGAATAACAGACCGAAAAATATTGTGAGGGAGAGACAAGAGAGGGTTCAGGAAGATAAACAATGCCTATTTTTGTACTCAAGAGTGTTTGCCCACAATGCCACTTGCTGTGCGTGTTTGGGTGAGTGAGGCCGTTCGTCCCTCCCTCCTGGTGAGGCCCCTCATCCATCTCTAATGACTCACCCTCTCGGCCGCCGCCACTGCTGCCGGCGATCCTCTGCGGCTCAGGGCCACCGCCACATGATGGTGCTGGTCCAGCAGGCACTCCTGCAACGGCATATTAGACAGCCTCAGACAACCGCCGGTGCCATGGCACCACGACATTACCGACCCGCCATCCCCAACCCTTTCACAGCATGTACAGAGAACCTGTTCTACGACACAACAGGCTGCCAAGCTGGGCTTCTGTGTGCTTACACAGCGTACAGAGTACAAGCAAGACGGATTTTGCAATATTTCCAAGAGCCATTTCTCAGAGGGATGCTTCGTGCCACTTCTGGGAAATGAGAAAAAGAGGGACATTCCTGTCCCGCGATCGCTCCCCTCCTTCCTCTCCTCCCTTCAAAAGTCTCCAGCCTTCTGTCCGTCCTTTCTCTCTTCCTCCTCCTCTAGTGTCCACTCCACGTCTCTGCTCTGGCGCTGCACTCCCCCTGCTGCTAAATCCATTGCACAAACACTGAGGTTCTCATTCCCTGCTCCCTGCTTAACTCGTCACACCCCACCTCGGCTATTATCTGCCACCGGCTCCTGGGCCTCCGAGCGCCACTCACGCACGCACGCAGACGCTGCGCCCATTAACGGAGAGTCAATCTCCATCCCGCACACACTCCGGTAACACACACACATGCTCGCACTCACACACACACACACACACACACACACACACACACACACATCTGTTGTGCATGCTGGGAAGACATTTACGCATGGAGAGGTAGAGAGAGACGGCATGGCTTTTGGATGTGAGTGTGTGTGAGTGTGAGTGTGTGTGTGAGAGTGTGAGAGAGAGAGAGAGAGAGAGAGAGAGAGAGAGAGAGAGAGAGAGACAGTGTGCTCACGAACATCCCAAAACATTCCTAGCAGGGGTCTCGGGAGAGGTTTCATGGAAAAAATGAGCTCCTCCAGCAGTTCAAGGGGAGCCACTCGCTGTGCCTCTCTCCAGCGCAGGCACTTTGAAGTGGGGGAGCATACGTGAGGGGCTGCGCTGGGCGGAGGTCCGGGGGTGCTCAGCGGCCTGACTGGGGGTGGGGGTTGGGTTGGGACGCAGACATACGAGCATCTCCTGGAGTGAGATGTGGATTAGGGACATTGGGAGAGATGGGGGGGGGGGGGGGGGAAGAAGGGGCTCTATCTATCCTTCAGATGGGCCATCCTTCTAAGCAGAGTTCAGCTCAAGGTCTCCTCCTTTCAAAACTCCTTCTTCCCCTTGTCACCATCCTCATGTGTGTGTGTTAGCTCATAGGAATTAAGGCCTCATACTCTGTAAAGGCCCTTGAGATGATGCTCACTGTTAAAGATTTTTGAATAAGACTGATCTGACGTTCACCTTGCACAATGCAAGTCTGAGAACGCTAAAACGATCCTAGCTATTTTGTTGGTAACAAATTAGTATTTGTATGCAGGTCTAGGTGTATTCCAGGGACGCAGTGGGATATGCACTACTGACTACCTGAACTTCTGTATGGACATTGTTGTTCCCACCAGAACTGTACGCTGCTTTCCCAACAACAAGCCTTGGATAACCAGCAATGTCAAGACCCTTCTTAACAGGAAAAAGATGGCGTTCAGAGAGGGGGACATGGCAGAGCTGAGGCGCGTGCAAGGGGAACTCAAAGTCAAGCTGAAGGAGGCTAAGGAGGACTACAGAAGGAAGGTGGAACAGATGTTGCAGGAAAACAACATGGGACAGCATGAAGGTTATCACTGGCCTGAAGAAGAGCAGCAGCTCTGTGGAGGGAGACCTGGACAGGGCGAACCAGTTGAACCACTTCTACAACAGGTTTGACTGCCCTGCTCCAGCTCCAATGGCGGTGGTCTGTCCACCATCCCCCAGCCCCCACCCCCACCCCCCTCAATACCAGTGCAACACTCACCTCCATCATCACAGGCTATCGTACCCCCACCATCACTGGATATTGCACCCCTCCCCCACATGGCGATCACAAACAATGAGGTGACAACGGCCTCAGTCAACCGCCATCAGACACACAGACCCCAGATGCACCCCTCCCCCTCCCCTCCCCTTACACCCCCCATCCTCACAACAGCTCAAGTGAGAGCACAACTAAAGACACTGCGCATCAATAAAGCAGCGGGGCCTGACAGACTGTGTCCAAGGCTACTCAAGGCCTGTGCTGCTGAACTGGGGGAGCCACTGAAGCACATCTTCAATTTGAGCCTACGCCTTGAACAAGTCCCAACACTGTGGAAGACATCATGTCTCACCCCTGTCCCTAAGAAGCCACACCCTAGTGAGCTTAATGACTACAGACCTGTCGCTCTTACATCACATGTGATGAAAACAATGGAGCGACTGGTCTTAGGTATGCTCAGACCCCAGGTACGCCATGCACTAGACCCGTTACAATTTGCATACCAGGAGAAAGTGCGCGTGGACGATGCCATCACTTATCTTCTACAAAGGACACATTCTCACCTAGACAAGGGGAAAAGTGCTGTGAGAATCATGTTCTTTGATTTCTCAAGTGCTTTTAACACCATCCAACCCCTCAGACTGGGAGACAAGCTCTTGCAGATGGGTGTGGACGCCACCTGGTAACCTGGATTACAGATTACCTGACGGCGACCACAGTTTGTCAGACTGAAGAACTGTCCTCTGACACTGTGATCAGCAGCACCCGAGCCACAGGGAACTGTGCTCTCTCCAGTCCTGTTCACCCTGTATACATCTGACTTCTGCTACAACACCGAGTCATGCCACATGCAGAAGTTTTCTGACGATACTGCAATTGTGGGGTGTATCAGGAACAGGCAGGAGGAGGAGTACAGGAGCCTGGTGGAGGACTTTGTGCAATGGTGCAAACTCAATCATCTTCAACTCAAAACTTCAAAGACCAAGGAGATGGTGGTGGATTTCCGCAGGTTTAAGCCCACTCTGCTACCAGTCCCCATTGCACTCCAGTGGAGACCCAGATACTTGTAGGTGCTTACCACCTCCATATTGACCCCATCAGTCCCCATTGATGGGGTCAATATGGAGATGGTAAGCACCTACAAGTATCTGGGTCTCCACCTGGACAATAAACTGGACTGGTCAGCCAACACTGACGCACTCTACAAAGGAAAGGGCAGAGCAGGCTGTACTTCCTGAGGAGGCTGCGGTTCTTCAATGTGTGCAGCAAGCTCCTCAGGATGTATTACCAGTCTGTTGTTGCCAGCGTCCTCTTCTATGCAGTGGTATGCTGGGGAGGAAGCACAAAGAAGGATGCGGGGCGAATTGACAGGCTGGTAAGGAAAGCTGGCTCTGTAGTGGGAGCTGAACTGGAGTGCATCACTGCAATATCTGACAAAAGGACCCTGAACAAACTGATCAACATCTTGGGCAATGAGTGTCACCCACTCCACAGCACTATTGTTAAGCAGAAGAGCCTGATCAGCGGGAGACTTCGCTCACTGCCTTGCACAACAGACTGAGGAAGTCATTTGTCCCCAGGGCCATTGCACTCTTCAATGCTTCACTTAAGGGAAGAGAGATAGACTCCTCTGCATAGTCTGTCTGCCTCTTCACCCCCTCCATGTTTGGATACTGTCTGTCCACTTGCCACTTTTTACCATTGTCTTTCTGCCTCACTGTTTGCGTGCTATATTAGCACATTAGCACATATGCATAACCCCTCCCTCCATGCCATAGTTGAACTGTGGCCACACTTATACCTTTTCTTAAAATAGTTATATATATAGATGTATAGATATATATACTCTATTGTTGCACTGTTGCACTTACTTACTATCACCATGCCTACTATCACCATTGCACTATCACCATGACACTCACTCACACAGAGCACCTTACTATGCACAGAGAATCACAGGCTCAGTCCCTGCCTCAGTCATTGCAAGCGCCTCTTGATTGATTAATCACCACTATGTGGATACTTTTTTTAGAATTGATTTAGATTAAGTGTTAGTATAATTTGTATTTTAGTATATTTAGTATATTCTTTATCTACTGTCCTTATTGCTTAGTTGTGTTTTTATATTATATACTTTTAATTACTTTTTCTGCTGTTAGTGAATGTGTGTGTGTTGTCCGTATGCTACTGAGACCTTGAATTTCTACTGGGGATCAATAAAGTATCTATCTATCTATCTATCTATCTATCACACTGAGCTAGAGCTGATTATCAACGGCACATGCCCAGAGAGTTGTGACAAGCGTTCCATACTTTGTTGGCAGCGCAGGTGACATAACATGACCCCCCCTCAGCGAACCCTCTCTTTAGCACCCATTGATCTAACTAGGAGACGGCTCATGCTAGTGGCCTCCGCGTCTCCTCCGTCCCCAGCCACAGTGCTGTTATTAAGCCCAAACCTGCCATTATGTGGAGAGTCTGAGAGCTGACCTTACCCTGCTCTTGCTGTCACACACACACACACACACACACGGCAGCGCGGCGCAGCCACACACCGACCCACTCCCATCACACACACACACTCACACACGCATGAATGCACACACAGACATTGGAAATGATACCGCAGAGACACACCACACATCCTCATTGACCCAAAATGCCAAATCGACACAAGGCAGGTTGGTGGGGGGCGAGGGTGTGTGTGTGTGTGTGTGTGTGTGAAGGCCTTGGGGGTCGTTTTTTGTGCCATTTTTGCTTCGACGTGGTGCCATCTAAGGGAGCCTGAAGTGTGGGTGTAATGACAGCATCTGTTGCGGGGCGGCAGAAGGCGCTAATAGAAGCGTTTCCATGCAGGCGGGCGGGCGGGCACACCGAGGAACGGATCCATTTCCTTAACGGTGGAGCTCTCGAGGAGGTCGGCAGCCAGGGTGAACTGTGACGCAGCTACTTCCATTGATTATAATGGAAGCTAATTGTTGCAGGAGACGCAACGCGAACGGAACGCTTCAGTTACGCGCCTGGTGTAGCTCAGCCCTTACTAAGAATAGTGGCATCTTCATATAGTATATCCATATCCTCATCTAGGGATCTACTATTTGGTACTTTATTTTTCCAAATGTGAGGAGAAAGAGAGAGTGCCAACCTCTAGTGGAGTCTAACACAATACTACTCTTAGGTATGAGCTACACCAGGCGTGTAACTGAAGCGTTCTGTTCGCGACGCGTAAAATCCATTTTAGATGAACGGTCTATTTTTTTCGAACGTACGCCCCACTGTCACGTCTGGTGTAGCTACTTCCATTGATTATAATGGAAGCTAATTGTTGCAGGAGACGCAACGCGAACGGAACGCTTCAGTTATGCGCCTGGTGTAGCTCAGCCCTTACTAAGAATAGTGGCATCTTCATATAGTAGATCCATATCCTCATAGGGATCTACTATTTGGTACTTTTTTTTCCAAATGTGAGGAGCAAGAGAGAGTGCCAACCTCTAGTTCTCAACAATGCTTTATTATTCATGTTCCTCCTCCCCTCCTGATGATCATAGGAAATACTCCGGTCTCCTCATGAAAGAGGCCTCTGTCAACTCCATCCCGCTCCTCCTGAAGACAGGCGTTGTTGTGTCACTGTGGCACGTCAGTGCTCATGCAGAGGTGTGTGTGTGTGTGTGTGTGTGTGTCGTTGCTGGTTTGTTATCAAAGCTTACTGCCTCACACTCTTCCCAGCTCCTGTCGTGTTGTTTCATATTCTCGGCGAGTCTTCTGTACGCGGGGCGCGGAAGAGCAGGTTCAGTTCGTCGGCCCTTTTCATTTACACGCTCGTAGCTTTGCCCGCCGCGGGGGAGCAGTTTCCTGCATGCTCCCTTGAGCGCTTCTCTTAAACTCTTTTCAGATGCATATTAAGGTGCCGTGCCAGAGGTTCTCAAGGTGACTCTCTTGGGGAGAATAAAGTGAAAATGGAGACGGAACCAGAGTGTTCAGTCCCTTTTTTCAGCTTCAGGGACTGTGATTATATGGGTGTGTGTTGTGTGTGTGTGTGTGTGTGTGTGTGTGTGTGTGTGTGAGAGAGAGAGAGAGAGAGAGAGAGATGAAAAATATCAGGTAATATACTAAATGTGCTGCTATGTGACAATGCAGTCAACCTATAGTGCCAACCCAAAGCTAGACTAAGGCATGGGTGACCCCTTCTGGTCAGAAGTAAAACTGCAGCACTTGAGGAACAATGCTGCGGTATGGTAAAGGCTATGGCATTAAAATGTTGAGGGCTGTGAATTTCCATACTGCAAAAGGCAGTTAAAGACCTGATGAAGATGACAGGAGTGATATCCAGAGGGTGAGCTGCTATCTCCCCAGAGTTCACTTTCACACTCCAGTATTATACTAGCCTCGTTGACACTATGCTCTTCTCAATTGAGAGTGGGCCAGGAAAAGGTTCATTGACTTCCAGCGGGGGCGTAACTAGCAGTGAAATTAAACTTAAAACGGTGCATTACACTCTCACCAAATCGTTTCAGAAGGGTAGCAGTCTTGTAAACAAAGGTTTTAAATGCAGTTGTTTACTCAATTCCAAAGAAATACATGTCCATGCTGGATTAGCGATTGTATTTGCGTGCCTGTGATTTAGGGACATTGGAAATGCGCTTCAATGGCCTCTTAGCCAGACGGACCTGTAGAGCAAATCCCAAATTTGCCGACTATTTGGTGGCTCAGGCTTATAAGGAATGTACAGTGGTCAGACACTGGACGAGTCCTATACCCTAAATGACCAAAATGTTCCATCCAGCACTGTACACACACAACAGATCTAAAATGTCTCCCTACTTACCTCAAATGTCCAGTCCTCCTCCTCCTCCTGATCCAGGTGCATTCTGGTCTCAGTGCACACCTGTCCCTCCAGGATTTGCAGAGGTGATATGTGAAACTCTATCCGCTGCAGATCGAACCCCAGGCCCGTCCCAATGGCCTTGATGAAGCTCTCCTTCAGGGTCTTGATACACAGACAAGACACTGATTGACACCCAAAACCTTATGAGCCTGGGCACTTGAAATAAACAAAATAAAGCATCAGCATTGTCTTACATGAATCTGAAGTGGTAAACTGACTTTACTATTGAGAACATGTGCTATGTGTGTATTTTGGCAGAATATTTCAATATTAATGCACGTACGATCTAACCTCGCATGTGGAAATAGTCTCATAGATGTGCCTAGGGGATCAGAGATTTCTCTCGCCTTTTTTCTTTCTTTTTTTTTTTTTTGGGGGTCTAGTCTGGACCCCCTTATGAGGAGGTGATTGGGAGCGGAATCAGTGCAAGGCCCTGGCGTTGCCATGGTTACCCAGTGCCGGTGGAACGTGTGGAGCTGCTCCCATTCCGACCCCGTGGCCCTGATGGTGTTCCACTCGTGCTCCGTGAACTGGCGGGTCATGAGCCGGAAAAACTCTGGGATGGAGCTGGAGCCTGAGACATGTGAAGGTGAAACACATGGAGAGAGTGGGTGCATGGACAAGATGGCACACACACATGAACAAAAAAGACAGAACTCTTATGTTTACGTTTATATTCATTATATTGCCCATTGATTTCATTTAAAGTGACATATAGGTGTGGATGGGTGTGACACAAGAATACAGCTAAAATGTATGTTCTTGCCAGACAAAAGTGCTATATTAAAATCAGAATGAAAATAAAAGTCTAAACTCTATTTAAATCATACAAGCTAAAACAAGTGTAAGCAAATATAAAACTGATCTAGTGTTACATGACACTAAGGACCCCCCGAGTGGAGTTACTTTCTCAGGTAGGTGCCAGAATCTGAAAAATAAAAGGTGTGCATTACTGTGCTGACAGCTGCTTTCAGTGAAATGAATAAATGCAAATACATGCACCATACACTTATTCAGGGAGCCAGCCCTGTCTTCAGAGATCCAGTGTTGTGCAGAATCTAGAACCACTGCACAAGCTCCGGCAACTTAAATGATATGGCAAGGCCTTACCAACAACACAGTCTGAGGTTCAAATCCCAGAGAGCACACATAATGATGAAATGTACACCCAACCAGACTGCAAGTTGTCTGGAATAAAATTATCTATTAAAAATGAGTGCAAATGAATATAATTCTAAAGGGAGTGAAGTGAGGACAGAGAACTGTTGAGCAACAGAGACACCTAGTGGTCAAACATTTTTATTAAATTTTTTCCTCCTGAGTTTGGTGATGCCACAGCAAAGACAGTGACATCCAAAGGAAAGAGCTATTTGCATGATGTCACAGGGGTCAAAAAGCTACTAGAAAATCCTGCAAAAACTGTGACAGCGTAATTGTTTAACAGACAAAGAAAACCAGAGGTAAGGGCCTTTCTTCCCAAAGAAACTCCATGGGCTATATACTCAGAGGCATATAGTTACTCAATCCTTTGAAATGGAGGGGACTTATTTCAGAAGGGATTTTGTGATTGTGTGGAGGAATTTGAAAGAGAGCCTCAGACATTATGACAGGGTTGGGCTAAAAGATTAAAGTTCTGACAGTTCGAGGTTGAAGCCAATAGGATTTAGTGTGAAAAGAGGTTGAAATAGAACCTGGCAGGACTCGAGAGACATCCTGGTAGGAGAGGCCAGTTTGTTCTGAGAGAGTCAAACGGATCTTGAACCTGAATCTCTCAAGCCCTTGTATATTTGAAGTGCTTAAAACAATGCCAAAAATCTGTTATAGGGTATTTTAAGGCCTTCACGCCAGATAGCTAAGAACACAATGACATTTATTTTTCTGTCTGTTAAGAGACCCTTCACTCACTGGCATTGTAATCTTATACTTCATACTGTACAATGTGCCCATTTGCACTGTAAAAATTCCCAAAACAAGATTAATTTTGAGCAAAATAGCTGTGTAGCTGTGTCAATCCAGACATGCACATTAGAATTGTCTCAGCCTCCAACTACAGCACAAGACCGCCACTACAAAAGAAAGTCATCATAGCATAGCATTAATGCAATGACCTCTCTTAAAACAAATGTGTTGAAAATAACACAACTTGCGTTGCTTTTAACACATCTCTGTGTCCAGATAGGGACAACACAGTTTGTATTGTTCCCTTTTTTATTTGTTACGCAATACGTGTTGAAATAACACAACTTGCGTTGAAAACAACACATATTGAGTTGTTTTTTAACACATCTGTGTCCAGATAGGGACAACACATTCGTTTTAACAGTACCTGGCCTGCTGGTCTTCATGACGTCTACTCCAACCTGCAGGCCAGGCTCTGCAGCCAGCACAGCGTAGTCACCCTGGTGGGACACGTTAAAGCTCCACTTCTGGTGTCCAGCATCAGCTATGGGGTTGGCCACCACTGGCTTCCCCTTAGGAGTCCTCTCCAACCGGATTTGATCCCAGACTATTCCCATCTTGTCCGACACAAGTTTACGGATCAGAAGTCTCCCGGCCTAACATGCACACATCAAAATATGCACAGCATTGAGACACAAACATTCATCAGTGATCTTGAATATTTATAACCAAGTGAAGGGGAATTAAGTTATAAGGATAAAACAGAATAGTAGTGGTTATTCTGTCTTTGAGTTCAGAGGGAATCCTGTGTAAAATCATGCATGCGCTCCATACCATGGCTGACTTGGCATCTTTGGCAAACACAAACTGTCCAATCCGCTCCTTCTCCTCGCGCTGCACACACCGAGCAGCAAGCAACCACTCAGCACGAGTAGGGGACCACGACCCGCAACGAAACGCCCAACGCACACCCTCCATACTGCAATTTCAAGTGTCTATATGTATGACGAGCCACACCAGATATCCCTGAACATTATAGCAATACTACTTTGGAAGTCTCAATGTGGCAGCCCTTTACCGCATCATACGTCAGGAATAATGTGATACAGTAACCTCACTGCGGTCATTTGTAAGTGAGAACAGGTTTAGTCTCATTTCAAGGTAAACTAAAGTCACACAGGAGCACTATTGTCTCTGTTGACCTTTTATTTACAATCGCTCGACGTGTGCCCGCTTCTTCGCCAGACCTTTACAAGAGGACTTCAGCTTCGCACACACACATCCGGAAGGAGTTGACAAGGCGGGTTAAGCTAAAGTGGGAGTGACACAGAACGGACCAATCACAACAATGTTTATGGTTCATGCCCCAGGGTCTGGTTCCGATTTGTTTTGCCATTGATTTGAAAAGAATGAGCTTTTGACATATTCCTATCCCACCACCTCGGTAAGTTTTGTCCATATGCATAGGATATAAATGCATTTATTTGTATGCAGTTTATTACTAAATGACCATGAGCTTTCAGAAAAAAATGGCGCAGCCTTTAACTCACCAGATGTTGGTCACGTCAGACTCGTAGTATGATAGCGCTTTACGTTCCTACTACTATCGCTAGCTGATTAGCTTACTCGATTATCCAAATGAAATCAAACGTTAATGCAGACACAGTTTTGTTGGTTGATACTCCGGTACTTAAATTTGCCATCTTAGTGCTACCGAAGTGTCGACTACAAGAGTTGTAGATGTGAAGTGTGTGGTCGTGCATCGCTACGCACAGATGCATTTAGACCAGCCATTTAATTTTAAACGTGCGGGCTATTTGGAGGATAACATCTCAGCAAAACAATCGGCACGATGACCGATTCAGCTCCATTCTTATTCTGTTGTTCATTTAAGTAAAGGGAATCGATTTGAGGAAGATACATTTTATTTAAACAATAATTTAACTGTGAATTATCATTCGTTATATTTGTAAAGAAAAATATCAAGTTACCAAGGCGATAGTTATTCTAGCAAACACAGATCTTATAGTTGGATGAGCCACAGTCTGTATATAAGGCAAGTCCTAACCTGTTATAGTCCAACATAATAAGTATCACTCTTGTGTGATTTTTGTACATGATTGATTGATGTGGCAGCTCCGTATCTCCCTGTCTTCTTAAACATGACCAAAATTCCCATTTCCCAGTCAGGAACTACCTAGGATTGATTGATGATCTAGATAAGGTGTGTTTGGTTGTCAGTGCAGACAGTGTTGATTTGCTGCAGACAACACATAATGATGATTTGCTTCCTTTATTTTTCCCTTTCTAATTGTCTTGTCTTCAAATGTCCTTCAGGGATTGTGCAGCCAGGCACTGTCAGCATCCCCGTGCCATGGGGCCTGGGAATCCTCCACTCCAGCTCTGACATGCATCTCCCTCAGAAGTAACCTGCTGGCAGGAGCACTGTCTATGCCCCTCATCTCGTCTTCCCCAGCAAGTCTTAGTGGAAGTCTTCACCCACATCTCTTCTAACTTTTGGTTCTTTTTATGCAACTCTGTCTTCCCCTCCATCTCTCTTTCCTCCTCTCTCTCTCTCTTTCCCTCTCTCTCTCTCTCTCTCTCTCCCTCTCTCTCTCTCATAACCACCTGTAGCACTCCAGAGCCTCATCTCTGACTCTCCATCAGGTCATCATTGCCCACCTCTCTTTCTCTCTCTCTCTCTCTGGCCTGTCTGTCTGACCCCTTCCCCCCCTTGCGATGGACTTCCTGCAGATGAAACACCTGAAGCGCAAGCGGAAGAGCAACTACAGCGTCAAGGAGACGCAGACTCTCATCCGCGAGATCCACAAGCGCCGCGACGTGCTCTTCTCGCGCCAGCAGAACACGGCCATCAACGAGCTGAAGCGCCGCGCCTGGGACGAAGTGGCCGACTGCGTCAACGCGCTCGGCGAGGGCGAGCTGCGCACCGCTGCCGAGGTCAAGCGCCGCTACCTGGACTGGCGCGCGCTCATGAAGCGCAAGCAGATGCGCGCCGAGCTGGCGTCGGGCCTGAAGGCCGGCGGCGAGTACGAGGCGCCGTGCCTGTCACCCGACAACGACGCCTCGCTCAGCGGCGGTGACCAGTCGCTAGACGTGAGCGGCTTCGCCAAAGAGGCGGCGTGCGATTGGCAGGACCTTTCTGACCTCGGGGAGCCGAGCAGCCACACGCCCTCGGGGGTCAAGATGGAGGATGATGATGCTAATGGCTACAGGGTAAGAGATGGGTGAGGGGTGTGTGTGGTCCTCTCTGGCTCTCTGTAGACAAAGATGGGAGCAAAATCAAGAATAGTTCAAAGACTGACTTTCACCCAAAGTGACAGAAGTCAAACCTGGTATCACCGATTGCCAGTCACTGATGTTACCGCTGCATGCCAGTTGAAAAATGTCTGAAAGCAAATCTCTTAACTTTATTATTATGGCCATATGTATTTAACTAAAATGTTGAGTGAAAATAATGGAACCCCCTAATATGATCAATTCCTCATCTATTATCAATTTATTAATCATGTTTAGCACCCTGTTTTTTTCTTAATAGATAGATAATAGCTCCTATTGTGATTTAGGAGGTTTGAGGAGGGGTGAGCGGTTGGAAGAATGTGTTCTGTAGCAGTACATGTGTGACATGATGTTGTGATTATGGATAGTTGATATGGGTAGCATGACAGAAGGATAACTCTTGAGATCATCTGCAGTGCTGTTGACTAAAATTTACAAACAAGAAAAATCATGAAACCTCCCAAATCATCATGGTTCATTCCATGTCCAATCAGATAAAGTTGTTGGTGCACCGTCTCAGGATTCAAACCTTGTCTGTATCATGAATTGGTCCCAAAACCAATGCCTCTTAAGGATTTGTGTTCAAATCCTATGTCTTCATATTCTTTTCAGCCATTGATATGTATTTAGTTTTACAGCCTGAGAAGCAATGTTTGGGCATCAATATTTTTAAGTAAATTAAGTTAAGTTAACTTTTAGTAGTATTCATAGCTGAATGACCGAAGCATTATGAGTTTGCATGGCATGCTCATTGATTTTCTGTACTGTAAGACCCTGGATTTGGAAAAAAAGTGCATTAGGTATCGATCATAATTTTTCTTTAATACACAAGTTTACAATGCCCTCTATCACTTGTTTTGTGTTTGGTTTCAAATCTAGGGTCCTATTATTTAAAATCAATGGGCATGCTGTACAGTTTCAGGACATGTAGGACATTCCAACAACTCACCCTTCCATAAACCTCCTAAATCAAAAAAAGGACCTATTACCTATCTATTAAGAAAGAAACATGGTGCTGAAAGATTAACAGTTAATAGATGTATAATAAATGGATAAAAGAAGATCATATTAAAATGTAAGAGGTTCCTTGAATACATTACACCATAATAATCAAAGCTATTGATTTGCGTCCTGACATTTCCCAAATGGCATGCAGCTTTTATACATTAAACTTAAAAAGCTGTTGAATAAATAGAATAAAACAGATTTCATTGGATGACTCATGAGAGAATTCATAAAGCGTAAAAGCTGTTTTATTTGGAAGTAAATATTTGTTATGTAAATAGTGTCATTTTGATCTGAGCTTCATGTGTCCCTATCCCACATGCATACATATTTTTTTGTAAAGCAATGTTTATTGAGTTTTGAACATAGGGAAGTATACGTAAGAGATAATGGAGTCCATTATCCCGCTTATTCCACTGTTGCCACTTGCGTTGTGCTAATTTCCCGTTACAATTTAAACGTTTTAATCGCTAAAACTTGTCTTGTTTGTAGAACTAATTTCTTCCAACACATATCAACTAATTTCTCAACTTGCAGGACAAACTGCCATTACTAGTTCTAAATGGATGGTTGCTACGGCCAAAGGCCAGTCGTTTGGTTCTATCTCCCGTTGTCAAGCGGGCGTATCCCAAGATTCTGATGAACTTTAGCTTTGAAACATCGCTATTTTACTGCTGTCATCCATCTAGCTAAATGCCACCTCCATCATATGCTACAATGTTGCCATGTTCTGAACATCTGCATTTTACAGCTCAGATGTAACGCGACAGTTCATTTAAACTTCACAACGAGTTTGGCGAATTAATATACAAGTGTGATACGGCCAAAAAAATGGATCTTCTTCATAGGTGTGCAAATAACATATGGTTAATGGTCGTTCTAAATTATGTAGGACAATGGGAAATTCAACCAAGCAGTGGAATAAATAGCATTTGTCACAACGGTACAACGGTCAAATGTTTCTTTAAATGCATACATATTTATGAACTTGTTGATTGTGTATGTATTAATGAATTGCCTGTGACTTGGCCTGTGTCGTGTTGTGTATTGGCAGCTGGAAAGCGACGCTGGTGAGGTAGGAGAGGGCGAAGCGGACGGAGAGGAGGACGATGACGACTGCTTCCCCTCCATCTTGCCCGACATCGACCGCGAGGGACGCGTCCCCGAGGTCTTCGCCCACATCGACGAATTTGGCATGCTCAGCTCCTCCAAAGCCTCCTCGGTCAGCACGGGGGGGCGGGAACTGGGCCTGGGTGCGGGCATCGGCATGGGCATCAGCGGCGTGGGCCTGGGCGGGGCTGGCCTGGGGGTGGGTCTGGCCGGCATGGGCCTGGGCGGCGCCCACGAGAGCACGGGCCTGCTTATCGCCCTGGAGAAGCAGCGGCTGGACCTGGAGAAGCACCGTCTGCAGGTGGAGTCCGAGCGGCTGGGGGTGGAGAAGGAGCGCCTCCTGCTGGAGAAAGAGCGCTTGCGGCAGGCCGAGACGGAGCGCGAACGCGTGCAGCTCGAGCGCGAGCGGCTCCAGGTGGAGCGCGAGCGGCTACGCCTGCTCATGTGCCAGACGACCGCTGCCCAGCACGGCCTGCCCTCGTCCACCTCCACCGCCGCGGCCGCCACGCCCAGCACCTCCTCCACCTCCTCCTCACTGTCCTCCTCGAGTGCCCCCACCTCGTCCACGCTGGAGGGGTCGGACAAGGACAGGAAGCCCGCGTGGCACCCGGCCGTGGACCTGGAGGCCGAGAAGCTGAAGCTGGAGAAAGAGCGCCTCCTGCTGGAGAAGGAGCGGCTGCAGTTCTTCAAGTTCGAGTCGGGCCGGCTGCAGATCGAGAAGGAGCGTCTGCAGGTGGAGAAGGAGAGGCTGCAGCTGCACAAGGACGGCCAGCAGATGGCACTCCACCAAGGACACTAACCAGAGACACTGTGCTCAGCATCTGCAGAAGGAGAGGATACGATACGCTCTGTAGGGGGAGTGGGAGGACGTTTTGGGCAGGGAGGAGAGAGAGGGTCAGACAGAGCAAGATGGTGGAGCAGAGGTGTGTGTGTGTGTGTGTGTGTGTGTGTGTGTGTGTGTGTGTGTGTGTGTGTGTGTGTGTGTAGGAACACACACATATGTGGAGGCAGTGAATGAACATCGGTTAGAGGAGGGACAAAAGTGTTTGGACCAAACCTGTTCGATATGCCACGCAGGAGGGCGCGTGTGCCTGCTGTCACAGAGTAATGGAAAGACATGGTCCAGTGTGTTTGCTTCCTCCTGTTCCCTGACAGGATCACAGAGGGCAGTGCTGGTGCCTCTCTGATGCTGCCAGTGCAGTGTAGCTGCTGTTCGGTGAACCATTGTGCTTCTCAGTTCATTGTTGGGGCGTTTGCCTGCCTGTTGTCTTTTGTGGTGGAACAGATAGCCAAATGGGACTCAAATGCTGTGACTGTTCATTCATGTGTGTGTGTGTGTGTGTGTGTGTGTGTGTGTGTGTGTGTGTGTGTGTGTGTGTGTGTGTGTGTGTGTGTGTGTGTGTGTGTGTGTGTGTGTGTGTGTGCGTGCGTGTGATATGCTGCATTCCAGAAACCTTGGAAGTCGGATATCTCCTACTTGGAATCTCCCAGATTCATTCCAGACAAACTCTGGGAAAAAATACAATGGAACGCCGTTTGAAGTCGGAGTTTCCATTTCTACACTCGAGGCAAGTCAATCTACCCCGACTTCAAAATCGGAGTTGATGTCCGACCTCCGACGTCGCCTAGAATGCAGCATGAAACCCGAGACGATGGTGCTCGCTATGATCTATTAGACGAATAAATTCCCAGCTCAGCAGCATCCAGAAATCAGTTGCAGCAGACAACAATCGATACATAATGTATTGGTTTTTCTCTTTCCATCATGTATCGGTGATTTCCATTTATGTCAATATGTTTACCCTCCATTTTGTTTGAAGTCTTTTATGGTACGTAAATATGAGGGGAAAAAAACCTTTTGTAGTTGTGTATATTTGTGGAAAAATGTGTGCCTGTATAGAGGGAGATTTCCCTCTTCTGAAATGTGTCTGTTCAGTACTGTTGTTTCATGTACAGAGTGCAGTCTCTGTTGCAATACAGAAGCACACAACTAAGTGTCATTGTGTATCTATATCTATATATCGATATATAGAAATGGCTAAAGCAGGATGTCTAATATGCCTTGTGACTTTATTGTACCGGTCATTTATTTTTTATTTTTTGTAATGTTTCAGATGTTGTATTATTGCTGGATGAGTGTTTGAGAGGATACTTGCCTTTCTTTTCTATTTTTTTCAGAGCTCTTCAGGTGCAGTATGTTTGGAAAAGCAGAAAAAAATAGATCTCTTGTCCTTTTTACTGCTCTGTCTTTTACGATAAATAAAAAGGTGGTGCATTTCTTTGAACCTTTGTATTTATATCCAAGCCATTGACAAGATGGCTTTGAGATCCCCATTCATCTTCTAGACAGTTATCCAAAATGGCCACTGGATTGATTTTTCCGCCATAGACAGAAAAAAAACAGAAAAGTACTTACAAATTATCTTGTACTGTATGTCTGGTATAGGATAGGATAGGATACTAAATCAGTTAATTTGGGTGACCATTTCTAATAATTTCCCCTGTATCATATTAGGTAACATCCAGTTGCTTTATCAAGCGGTTTCATAGTCTGTCCCCTGTGCCTCTGTCTGTCTGGTAAGTAGCAGTATTATTTCAATGTGAAAGGTCAGCCAGCCACTTGACTTCCAAGAAATACCCTCTGATAATTAGCGTCTTGGTCCTAAAATGTCACCTTAATATACCACTGTTGCACAGGTGACAGGTTCTGTGCTCACTAAGAAACGGCAGACTTGACAAAATGTCTCATGGTGTCTGGTGCAGACATTGAGCTGTTGTGTATGTTTCTTGTATGTAATATATCATATTATTATAATCTCAAGGAGAATTTGTCCATGCCATTTGCATGACTGAGATGCCCAGAGCACCCCTATTCCATAAGATTACTATTTTCATTTTCAACTTCTCTATGTCTTACCTTCTCCAGGTTAGCCTGATGGTCGTAAGTCTTCTTTGTTAGAAACCAGTGTTGACTGAGGATGACTACAATTGTGCATGCATGGGAGAGGAGAGTCTTCAACATTATGGGAAGGTAATTCAATGGCCATTTAACATATTTTGACTAAAAGTAACAGAGATCCTATTACCGGTACATTTTAATGTTATGACCAAAAAATGTCAGGTCTTCCTCTGTCTGGTATTGATGTGACATTAGTTCAATAACAATTGAACAGTGAATTAAGAAATGTATCCCAATGCAGGACAGGTTTGTTTACTAACCCTAATTGAGCTATGACATTTAAAACAGTGATTGGGGATATTTGACTCTGACATTTTCTTGGCTGATGCTCTTGGAAATGTTAAATTATTTGTCCACACGGAAAGAAAGTCCTGCATCAGTAAATACAATGAAACATCCCTTTTTAAGAGCCTCAATCACAGAGTCAGAATGTTAATGGTATCTGTGTGTTTGCTGTATGTGTGCAATGAAAAAGACAAGGACTTCATTTTGGACGGATTTGTTTTACTAGAAACAAACCAAAATGGATATAGTGGACCAACAGGATTAGTTGCAGGTGAACGATGAGCATGGCATAGAACTAAGCTATGTGCCTATTTCATCTAGCCTTTGTGCAAAGTCTTGATAGATTTAGCCATCACCGTCTGTCTTTACCCTTTGGTCTTGCACAGTTCAAGTTCAAATGGGGAAAAAAATAGTCGCTGAGGGAATTGCACAGTGCTTTGACAAGGACCAAGGCAATAACTTTCCCTGTTGGGAGCAGAGAAATGCCATGAATTATTTATTAAAAAATAAATAAATATGGTTTCAGTACGAAATGCACTACTAGAGCCAAAATATCACCTCTCCGTTGTGATGAAACATAAGCAAATCAACACTTAACACATGAACAGGTAAGGACTATTGTACAAATGCTTTACATTTTATTATTTTTTTTTCCAAATTCGTGGGTACAAACAATTAAAGAAAACAAACAAAAAGACAGACAAACAAATAACGCAAAAGAAAAACATGACTCAAGGCTGTGAAATCCAATGTCAGATTTGACCTCAGATGTGCGCCTAGTGTCCAGTACAGTGACGAGGGCGTGTGCATGTCGGTGTGTGTATGTGCATGTGTATGTCTATGTGTGTGTGTGTGTGTGTGTGTGTGTGTGTGTGTGTGTGTTTCAGACATTCAGTGAGGGCAAGGACACATACAGACTGTGTTATATTGTTATCAAAACAACCCATAACAGAACATATGCCATGGCCTCACATTATGGTGCTCATTGTTTTCTTGTATATCTCTTTAGATTTATATAGATCTATTTATTTATATATAATATGTATATTTATAAAAGATTTAATCTTAATTACAAGTCGATTCATCTTTATATTCATTATTGCAATGAAATATTAAGATGGTTACAAAAAGAGGTGTGTTCTGTTTTCCCGCTACGGAGTTATATACATCAGTTTAAAAAGCAAGCATTTTGAATTCTTTTTTTCTTCTCCTGGCACTGTAAAACTTGTGTGAATGATATCTTCAGTTGAACTTTTCACAGAATGTACATTATTTACTAATGGATTCATCATGATTGAGTGATTATCTATTTGTTATTTAGCATTAGGCTACTCATATGGTAATTAATCATTTTTAAATAAATACTAGCCTGTTCCCCCCCAACCCCCCTTTGCTTTCTAAAAAAACAAAACAAAACAAAAACTCTTTCAGTGTTGGCTGCCCTGACGTCCGTGTTGGTTAACAAAAAGAGTTGCTACCATCCTCTTCTCAATTATTTCTGCGCTCATTTGGCGAGACGGGAAACTGAAGAGGCTAAAGTCGTTCGAGTCGAACAGTTAATGGTGATAAAAAGCAGATTTACACAGTCTGTGATTCAAGTCGACAGTTTTCTGGTCTTCTAAATTGATTTCTACTGGCGTCTTCTCTGTTTACTGGTGGCGATATGGATGAGAGGCGTGGTCCTGAAGCGAGGTTGATCTCGGTAAGGCGTTGAGAGCGGAACAGACTAGGCTCGCTCAGCCGAAATGCGTTGTCTCTGCGAACCGCAGGTCATCCAGATCAGAATAACACTGAGCTTCCCGGAGTTTTGAAACTGTTTGTCATTGAGACTACGCTCAGTGGTGTCACTAGTCTGTGCTGCGTTACAATCCTTGCACACCTGTCATACCTCGGCATGATCCTTCCTGTTGCGGTAGGAGCCACAACGTGAATCAATATATTTATATATATTTATATATCGATATATTTTAAACTGCTTGATAGTCGTTTTTGTATCAGGCTGTCCTCTCCGCATTCCCTCTCCTTCCCCCTGCTGAGTCTCTTGTTAGCCTGCTGGCTGTCTTCACTTCTGGTTGCGTCATTGTTAATGTGAGTGATTTTTATTTTTTGTTTTTGTTCATTTTTAAGGCACAGGGTGTGTTTTTGGTTTTCACGGCAGGTCCGATGACACCACGGCCAATCCCGAGCTGTGCCGGAGAGACGGGCCAGAGTGCACGGCCTTGGGGCAGTCGGGAGTCAGGACGCGTCCGTTCTCCCCCACGCTACCCGTGATGGACAAACGGGCCTTGTTTCTCATGGCTTCCGTGAAGGTGAGCTGGAGGATGGGGGGAGGTGAGGGGGAAGGGTCAGGGGTTAGACAAGGGAGAGGCAGGTGGGGGAAAAAAATAGTGTGAGTTTGATTGAGTCTGTCCCCAGCTTGTAAAGAATACTCACACCTACTAACACACAATACGCCACCAAACACATCTACAGACAACGATACAAAACGGAGGATGAACCGAACCAAACAAAACAATGCTCAAAAGAAACAGAAAGCAGGCAACAACAAACATCAAGAAGTTGATACATCATGTTAGACATCTGCATTTCTATCATAAAACAGCACTACAGGGTTTTGGTCTATGAAAGCTAAAGGCCCCTTAAACTGAATAAAGAACAAAAAGTCTGCATTTACATCTGGAGCCTGGTATAGGGCAGTATAACACTTTATGTGACAGAACTTCTTGTTGTATCGGCTGTGCCTCATGGTCTCTATGTCATCTGTATCTCATGTGTTGAGTATCAATGAGTAGGGTATACATTTGTGTTACCAGCAGACTGTGAACATAACATAGTTGTAGATCTTAGTAAGATGACTGACAAAAAAACTGACTGTACACTGAACATTCTAGTAAGTGTGCAGCACAGACACCAACAAGTAGGTCATATCTATAAAGTGTTTGTAGTGCATGTCACTACTCCTAAAGACCATTCAAGGTTCATTACATCGGATTTGGCACAAATCTATAACTTGGAAGCATCTAGTGCTCATTGCGTTACAATTCATGTGAAAAATTTCAGCGATAGGTTAAAAGTGGGAGCTTCTACTGAGGGGACTGACACACTGAGATAAGTAATGCAGGTGCCTTTGATATGAAGCTGCAAATGCACAACATTATCAGCAGCCAAACAATGGATGGGACCAAGTTTTGCTTTTGCAAAAGTTAAACTCCAGCTTTGAAGCAAAAGCGCGGTGAAACAAAAGTCATAAATGCATAACATTTGTACTACTAAACCAATAATGATTGTAATATTTAAACAAATACAATAAAAAAAGAAGAACATAAACCAAACAATAAGCTTTCAAAAATAGAAAAGATGAAGAGAAGCGGTCACAGAGTGCGTCACATCAGCTAACCATCAAATGCATCCACAAAAAGAAAAATAAAAAGAAAAGAAATAAGCACACTGCTTGAGCTACGAGAAAAAGACGCACCACCACCCCACCTACTAAAGGAGACCCTAAGTCCTACCCCTATATCTTAACACCCTCGGAGCCGTATACGTTGTACCCTTCTCTATAAGTGGCTAAATTCTGGGTGCTCTGGGAGGGGCTTGGAGAAGGGCTAAAATTCAGTTCGGCCGATTCCACCTTCATTCTCTTGGCTTCGGCCCGTGACTTGTAACAGAACTCAACCAGCGCCACCAACATTGCCAGACCCAGGCCCCCCACCAGGATGTAGAAGACCCCAGCCACGTTGCTGAGGCTCAGGGCCTGGGAGCTCTTGTCCTGGGAACAGGGGCGGAGGAGAAGTGGGGGTGTGGAAAGACAGAGAAAGAGAGAGAGAAAAGGAGGGATGACAAGAGTTAGGGAGGCATGGGGTGGTGCAAGTGAACATTTGTATTTAAACAAAAATTTATATTCAACACATACATTGGCTATGAGCTAGTATTTATCTTACATCGTTAGTTAAATGGAATAATGATATTCAACTAACAACTACCATGCATGTTACTTTAATTAGACAGATTCTAGTTCAATTAGAACTCACAGCCACTACAACAATTGTTACTACCACAGCTACAACTACATCTACCTTCACAGCTATGACATCAACACATTAACAACAAACTACTATAACACAAAACATAACATTAGGACATAGGTATTACACCTAATTTCATTAATTTACAGTAATTCAATCAAATCCTACATTCCCCGTTCTATAATTTTGATGTATATATGTACTCTGTTGTAAGATCATGTATTAGTATGACATGTGTGTTGTTTAACATCTTACATGTCATTATTTTACATAAATATTCTGTTTTTTTAATCACAATCAGAGCATATAGTACATCTAAGCCTGTGATATTCTTTGTGCAGTGCTCTATCATGTCTCTAAGCTGTCAGTGATAAAACATCAAAACGTGTCCCACTGGAGCTACTGAAGTGCACAGGTTAACTTAATAGCAGGATGATATGTCATCACTGCAAGAGTTGCACAGCATGATGGGAAAAAAACTCACTGCTAGTCTCTATGGGGCTCTCACACCTGTTCAGTTATAATGGGCATGCATGCTTAAAGCAGCAGCAGTGTGATGCCCCTGTGTGAATCTGCACACACACACACACACACACACACACACACACACACACACACACACACACACACACACACACACACACACACACACACACACACTCTCACATACAGTGCCAGTAGGCAGTTTGCTTGGTGCATGTGAATTAAATAACAGTGAGTTTCCTTTAGTGGTGTTTTTTATTGTTTTTCTGTCCCAGACTAACCGGAGACTGACCTTACTTCCCGAGTCCTTTGGTCCACACTCGCCCTTATCGTACCACCATTTGTTTTTCAGTTTGTCTAAGACGCCTGCTTCACTGAGTTTCAACACTGCAAGGTTTACGGGGCTTCTTCACGTGGGAAATAACATAAATAACATCATGGGTCATGTTATTTTATGTTATTCGAATCGCAAAGAAACTTTTCTTTTTTTTTTGTCTTTTCTTTGTTGTCTTTTGCACAGAAGAGAAAAATGTACAGAGAAAACAAGTGACGAAGCAGAGGTTCCATTGGGTACATGTGTGTACGCTCGTTCGCTTGCCTTGGGGGGGGACGCTGTGGGGGGGTTTGTCGAGCTACAGACATATGAATGGAACCTCGCTGCATCGCTTCAGGTAATGGGCACATACTGCCGCGGCCATCTTAGCAACAAGCGGAGGCAATTACTGTGAACCCAAAACTATTGGCAAGGCGCACTCGGAGAAGGGGGGATAAAGTGCACACCCACCAACTCGCTCTGTCAGAGTGAGAGAAATCGCTAGAGCCTTAGTGAGAGCTGATGGTGTCTGATAGCCCTAAAATGTGGCTGTTGGAAGAGCATTGCATCATGGGAAGATCCTTTTGAACTGGAATTAAGATTGTGGTGCAACTGCTGGTCAAACCCAATGACTAACCACCTACACTGCCTCCTCCATCTCCTTTCATTTTCCCTGCCTGTGAAGTACAGAACCAGCGCTTTTTGACCGGACGAAAGTGCAGGCGAATATTTTTGCTTTGACAGTAATTGCTCTCCTCTCTGGTTTCTAAAGCTCTTTCTTTCCACTGGGCTGAATCGCCACCATCACGAAGGGCCAGATTGGGGATGGGAAATGGCCGGAAGTTCTCCGGCACTGACCAGTTGTCGCCGCGGCAGATGCGACCATTACGCCACACACAGTTTACCCGCATGTGGTGACATAGAGGCTAACCTTGGAGTCACCGCCTCCGCTGCCACACTCGCCCTTGTCGTACCACCATTTATTTTTCAATTTGTCCAACAGCCCTTGTTCGTTCAGTTTTAACACTGCGAGGTTAACAGCATTTCTTGAAAACGATAAAACATATTTTGTCAGGATAAAAAAAGGTGAACAGCCAATACTGAGCAGCAAAGAAAAAGCAAGAAGAACAAAAAGAGAAAGAAAGTCACAAAGAAAGAATAATGAAGACAGTGGTGGGGGAGCTCTATTAGTGTAGAAGCGCCACCTACAGACATCCCCCCTCTCTCTCTCTCTCATTCTCTCTCTTCCTTTCCTCTCAAATGTTTACACTCTTTCACTCTCTCCTCTTTTTTCTTATCTCTCCATCCCTCTCTTTTCTTTCAAAGGAACCTCTTTCACTATAGGGAGGCTGTTTTTGGTCCAAGACTGCCTTTTGGCAATGTTTAAAACAGCATCGTTCCCCATCGCTAGTGAGCCAGACTTATCTGGCTGACTGGGACACCCCTCCTTTGGGGATACTTCTCCTCCGATCCAATCAGAAAGCGCAGATGAAGCGCGTTGTCATGCTCATGTTGACGACTTGGACAACACGAGGGTAACTTTTAGTGTTTTGGATCCAATTTCAGGGACCAAAGATGGAGAGATTTGTATCACATTGGAAATAAACGCAAAGACAAACATAAGATGGACGACCCATCACAGTGACCCACAGCTACTCTGATGAGGTTTTAATCTCTCTTTGAGACATGAAAGACTCTGGGAATAAGAATGCAGGGAGGCTCTCTCTCTCTCTCTCTCTCTCTCTCTCTTTTTTTTTTTTTTGGGAGGGGGGCAACTCAGAAAAGGACGAAGTGCCGCATTTCATGAATAAAACAAAGCCAAACCAAACAAAAAAACAGGGGGATGTGTTTACTGAGGGGAAAAAAGAGGAGAAGAGAGGGGGGAGGTAACTAAGCAATCAATCAGTCTTGCGTGTGTGTATGTGCAAGCCTACAGCTCTGCTGTGAATGTGGATTGAAGTAGCCACAGCCCTCCGCTCTCACTGATGTAGCTTATTCTATCTAGTTCCCCATAGCACCGCTCCTCCATCCCCACCCACCCATCCCAACCCCGCTCACCCCACCCTTCCTGGCCAGAGTAGCTTCATTTTTCTCTGTCCTGCTGCAGCAAGCGAACCGCGAGCTATCGAGCCCGAGCCCCTATAATCACTGGTTATCGACGGCCAATTTAAATGGCAGTTATGTTTAGAGGCGGCCGCCTGCTCCAGAGCAGCCTGGCGCAAAAACTACACATTCTCACGCTCCGCTGCTCCATGCCACGGCTCCGTTCGATCTTGGCATAGCCCAATGAGGTGCTGCCCGGGAGGAGGGGGCAGGAAGGCGTGTGTGGGTGGGTGGGTGTGTGGGTGGGTGGGGGGGTGGTGGTGGTGGTGGTGGTGGTTTAAAACAAGAAGGAGGGAAAAAAAATATAGGACGGCCATTCCTTTTTACTAATTAAGAGTCTTTTAAGATAAGAATAACGCCCCCACGCTGAAGCAAGGGCTAATGGATTGGATGCACTATTAAATGGCCTCGTAATCCGTTCCCCCGCCTCTGTCTCTCTCCCTCTCTCTCTCTCTCTCACACACACACGCACTATCTCTCGCTGCCTACCACACGCCCCCACCCCGAAAGGAATGACCTCTAAGCACAGCGAAGAAGGATGCACAGCATCGGCAGAAAATAGCCCCAATCAGAGGCTGGGGAGGCAACGCTTGGCTGCGGGCCCTTGCTTTTTGGCAGCACTGCCAAACAGTGGGGGGGAGTGGGGGGGTTGCTTATGCCATAGGGGAATCATACTCGATATACTGTATCAATCCGAAGCGTCTCTTGCCAGCCAGTGTTTTTGCATCCGTTTCTGCACCAGGCAGACAAGAATGTGTCTGGGTAATTGTGATTTACTATGCACATACTGCAGCGGTTTGTGTATGGCACGATCATTTATGTTTGTGCGTATTTATGATCGCAATGACAGACGTGTGAACATGTTTGTGCAACAATAAGCAACTATGTAAGTGTATATGTGTGTGTTGCATGTGCATGCATGTGTGTATGTGGACACCTTTGTATATGTCTCTCTGTGTGTGTATGTGTGTTGGCGTAAGGGTGTGTTTGTGTGCAAGCTGCGCAGAGTCGCTCCTCTTTGGTATGCGTCTCTCGTGCACAGCCCTGTGGACCGCAGTGTTCAGGGTACAATCTGTAATCCTGCGCCGCTGCACTTTCCCTCACTCGGAAATTGACTTACTGCCCCTCACTACCTTCTTTTGCTTTCTCACAGCCTCTCTCTCTCTCCCTCTTTTCTCTCTTGTTTTCCACTCTCTCTATTGCTCTCTCTCTCTCTCTCTCTCTCTCTCCCTCTATCTGTCTGTCTCTATTTCATTTTCTTTCTCTATCTGTCTTTTCCTTACAATTCTTTTCTTTTGCTCTCCCATGTCTTCCCTCTCTTTGTCTCTCTCTCTCAAACCTCCTTTCACTCCTGTTTTGACCTTTACCTCTGTGTCTCTCTCTTTTCTTTCTGTCCTTCTTTGCCTCGCCTATCTCTTTTGCAGGCACACTGTAATCAGAATAGGCCACTGCTGCGACTTCACCTCACACCACTGATGTCCATTCACATCCTGCTGTGCTTGTGTGTGTGCATGTGTTTGTTTGTGTGTGTGTGTGTGTGTGTGTTTAAAAGAGAGAGGGAGATGGAGGAAGAGAGTGAGAGAGAGAAAGAGAGAGAGTGTATGGGAGAGTGAGCGGAAGAAGATATTCCACTGAATGCTCCCTGTTCTATTATTTTCCTTTCAGTCCTCTCTTACCTTTATACTCCGGCTTTAAGACTGCTGCACAAACACACACACTACACACATTCTCTCTCTCTTACACACACACACATACACACACACACACACATCAGCATGTGCATACCCACACAAATACACAAACAGAGGCGCACACAGACACACACACACACACCACATTTCCTTAATATCCTCTTTCTGCCAATCATAACCAACTCCCATGCAGTAATAGTTTGCCCATACGAGTAAAAATGTAAACAAACCCAGATGTAGCAGTGAACCATAAAGTTCATCAATGTCAGAACATCTCAAAGTCAGGTCACCATATGCTCATAACATGGACAGTAGAAGGACAGGCCGTAGGGCACAATAGCTTCAGGGCAGAGGTATGATTAAAGAAAGCCAGTCACAACCTCTGTCAGGTTTGTTTGGGGTCACTGTGAAGACTGCAGTCCACATAGAGAGAGTTCCTGATTTAGTGCTCAGCGCGTCAGAGATGACACAAACAAGAGAGAGAAAGATGTCCGGGCAGCGCAGCAAAGCAATGTCAAAAATCACATCCAAAATAAGACTCTATCAATTGAAAACCTTATACGACAGTAAGGGCTTATATTTCTCTTTTCAAAAAGCATTTTAAATCTACTTCAGTACTGAATAATACTTGCTAACAATATTCAAATAGCTTCAGAATGTTCCATGATGATAGTCTAATAAGCCACAGACTTAAAGTAGCAAAGTGGCTTTTGATTGGTTAAACAACGAGTTGGCCTGGTTTTGATTGGTTGGATCGCTGTGTGGGTTTGCAGCTCCTGCGTGATGCGGCGCACTCCCCACCACACATTTGCTCCAGGAGTGATTTTCCTCACGTTAAGGAGAAGTCAATGACAGCAAACGATAATTCCTAAAATTGAGAGGACCAGTTTGGAGCTATTGTCCACTGTCAGTCACTCTTCTTACAAAAGCGGAAAATCTCTGCGTGACTTCTCATGACAGTAAAAAAAGAGAAAAATACGTTCAGGTGTATTGCCCCGAGGCGTCCCACAGGAATTGATCCATGGGACTCTGTATTTTCTGTTAGAACATAGAGCAGAAGAGGAAGTTATAGGACTGGAGGCTTGATGGTGTGTGTCAATTTTTATTCTCACAAGGATGCGACAGGAACATCGCATTGTGTTTGTCATCTTTTTGCCGTGTACCGCCGATGGGTACGTATTTGCAGACAACAAATCTGTTGGATGCACCTCCACTGTGGCCCATTTTTGCCCGGGAGGCTGCATCTGTGGTAGCAGCAAGGTTGTCTGATATCCTTATGGGGCCATAAGAGTCAATAAGCTGCCCTGGCTTGCATCTGGGCTGCGCTCCGTTTTCCACACACGCGTACAACCTACACCCTACACAAGAACACTTCGAGCTTGTGCCCTTGATGTGGTCTTCCCTCATACCCTCCTCCACTTCTGCCATTGCGTTGCCTGATACTTGATACCAGCGTTTTGTTTTTGTTTTTTTTGTGGGATGGATGTTTTTTTTTTCATTGGTATTTATTACTTTATTTTTGGAGTCCCCCCTTCTTTCTTGGGCCTCGTTGCCAGATGTTGCGTCTATAAATTCCCCTTTTTTTGTCGGGTCGAGAGAGTCAGGCTGCACTGCGGCGGTCCTGCTCCCCCACACAGCTTTCCCTGCTCGCCAGCGTGGACTGCAAAAAAAAAACTCCCATTTTTTTTTTCTCTCTTTCTTTTAAAGCCCACAGAGGCATCCTCAGCAGTGACAAATCATGACAAAATTCTTACTCTACTCTTTCAATTCAGATCAAAGAAAGCAGCGAAGAAGAAGAAAAACGAAAACAGAAAGGAGGAAATCAGAAAAAGGGGAACAGAAAATGGGAGGTGGCATGGTTACCTGAGTGCTGGCTCTGCAAAGTGAAAAGAGAGTGACACACAGAAGCACACAGCAAAAACAGAACCAACGGCAAAAAAAAAGCTAGCTAGCTAGCTAACCCCTATCAGGCCTAACAGAGCTCAGAGGAAGAGAAAGAGAGGGGAGGGGAGCAGAGGGGAGTCAGAAAGAGAGAGAGAGAGAAAGAGAGAGAGAGATGGCAAGAGACAGAATGAGAGACAGGAGAGCGTGTGGAGAGAAAAGAAACAAAAGAGTGTGAATAAAGGTGGAAAATGGAAAAGGGGGGGAATGAAAGAGCGTGAGTATGTGTGTATGTATGTGTCAGAGGAAGACAGAGAGAGAGTGAGAGAGCAAAAAACCGAGCATGAGGGAGGAGGGAAAAAATGCTGACGGATTGGTATGAAAGACAGAGCCAGAGAGACAAAAGAAATAGAGTGAGATTGTGATAAAGTGACACTGATAAATAAGGAGAAAGAGAGAGAAAGAGTGAGAGAGAGACTAAAGGGAAGGGTAGGTGGAGGTAGATGTGTGTGTGAGGGGAAAAAAGACTGAGAGAGAGCAAGGGCACATCAGGGTAGGTGGAATACCATAACAACACACGAGGGATATTGTTATACTACTCCACCCACCTTAACTGTGAGCCTTTGGGGGTGGCTACCCCGTAGCCCTTGGAGTCCAGGTTGCCCCCGACTTTCATGGTGTCGCACGGCTTCCGCTGCTCCGTGTATTCGTTCATGGTGGACTCCAGCAGGAAGGCATACTTCCCTTTGGACTTGCGCACGCGCGCCACACCCTCGGCCGTCGTCTTGGTGAACACCGTGGGCTCGGCCGACTTCATGTAGCTCCACATCTTCTCATAGACGGCAATCTTTGACCTCTGGTGGGGGGGAGGGAGGGGGAAGGAGTTAGGAAGGGGAGGGGGGTGGGGGGGAGTTGGGAGGGGGAGGAGGAGGAGGGGGGGGGGTCAGGTGAGGAGCAGCGGTATGCAGCAGTTAACGAATCGTGAAAGACTGGGGAGCTTCGGTTGATTGATTGTTTGATTTTTTTTTTTTTTTTTTTTTTTGTCAAATGGGAATAATAGAAAAAAAAGAAAGAAGGGGGGGAATTTTTTGGAAAAGGCTTTCCCCCCACTTCCTGTATTGGTTTGGGCTCTCAGCTTCTCTCAGCCTCTGATGTGGGTAGTAAGAGGGTGATATTGATGACATGTTGCATTAGGATACATAAAAAAGGCTTCACATAATGCCCTGCTGAACAGTAGACACATTCCAGAACATTCTAAATGGGCAATAACTTCAAGTGCACACTCACAAATCATTTTCCATCCTCTACCACACACAGAAACCATCTTGCTTATGCCTTATGCCCCTGTCACTGGGGGATCATATTGCCCCATGCTTTTTTATCGCACTTAAAAGACTCAAAAATATGAGGGAGATTAAACGCTGTTCATAGGGGAACTGTGCATAGGGAATACAGTTAAATATACACTTATGAGTCATTGTCTGATCCCTGATCCAGCGGGAAGCCATTTTGCCCAGCCATCCCCCACCCCACCCCGCCACCAAGTATTTTGACTCGGAGGAGAAGGGTCTTATCAGTGCTGCCCCGGAGCTAGTCTCGCTCTAGTAAGATGAAGCAAATCCAAGTCATTAAATGACCGACGAATGCATTCTTTAAACCTTCACAGTTGACCTTGGGTGGACCACACTGCACCGCTTTACTGGAGGATAAAAATAACAAGCTGTGCAGCAAACTGTCATTCTTTTTCACGGTGCCCTTCTCTTGGTTATTTTGCCGTCTTATTTCCTAGTTTTCTTTTTTTGCCCCCACCACGTCCACTTCCTGGCTTCGAGCTAAAGCGTTATTGTGGCAGCCGTGGCAGTGGTGACGGTGGTGTAAATGACCGGAGCCTCAGACTGCAGCGCTAACGCGTTCGGGGGGCTTTTGGCGTGCGGAGATTGAGGGAGCGGAGCGCTCACAGACTGTGTGAGAAGCTCGACGAGGCGTGACGGACACCCATCCCATAATAATGTCAGTCACGTCCAGTCTGGACTGCCTCTCTTTCTCTCTCCCTCTCTCTCTCTCTTTCTCTCTCTCTCTGCGGCCCGGACTATGCAGTCATAAAAGCCCAACAACAGAGAAGCCGACATACAAATAAAAAAAAGAAAAGGGAGGGGAAAGAAACATAATAAAAATGGCCACCTTGAGAATTGCCGCCAATAAAAGGCTCTTCAGTTGCACCCTGGACAAAGGATTTGATCTCATTTACACATGCCATCGTGGCAGGTGTGACAACTGACATACCCCCACACACACACACACGCCCTTTCCTCCAGGTTTATTCTTATCAAACAATGAATGACACACCTTTACACCAGATGACCAGCAAAGAATACGTAGACTCAGACAATAGTTACTGTAGGAGGATAACTGTGTGTGTGTGTGTGTATGTGTGCGTGGTTACTGCGGGCTTTCGCCGAGGAAATGAGAGGAGACCACATGCGGCAGACGCAGGAGCCGGGGTAATTAACGGCAGCCAAATCCCCTTCAGCACTTCGGCGGAGTAAATTGCTTTTTCACCCTCCACAGACTCCACAGCCTGCTTTTTATGTTGATAATGCGCACGGGCTTTTCGAAGCCGAGCCACTCTTAGACACACGTGCACAGGCAGGCAGGCACGCACGCACGTACACATACACACACACACATACCCATGCAATGCGTAGACACTTGCATCCACACACTCACAGAGACACACCTCTTGTCTCTCAATTCAGTTGTTAACCCCTTCCAAAGTCCAATAGGGCAACACTCACTTGCCAAAACCAAAACAGGAGACCGTCGATCCTCATAGGTTCCCAAGAACCACCATGTCATGGACAGAAACACTTGTATGTACGTATATGTATGTTGCTAGTTCAAACAACTTATGTAGAGATATAACGACTCACACAATGTCTCAATGACAAATTATTTCACTGCTTATTTTATCAAGATAAAAAGCTATTTTTTTTTTTTACTTGGTCTTTTTTGACCACTTACGAAGAATAGAATGAGAATGTCGCGTGAGCCCCGGGTGCTGGCCCAGGACAGTCTTACCCGGAAGAACTCCTTGGTGGAACCCGAGTCCAGCGTGCCGTAGGCGATTTCCGTCTGCTTGGCCAGGTCCTCAGCACTCTCAATGGGCGACACCATGCGCTCGACAGTGAGAAAGGCAGCCAGGTTGGCTGTGTAGGAGGAGATGATGATGAGGGTGAAGAACCACCACACACCTCCCACGATACGACCTGACAGAGACCTGATGTACGCCGCCAATCAGGAGGAAGGAGGGAGGAAGAGAGAGAGAAAGGAAAAAAGCAAAGGGAAGAGGAAGAATAAATTAAACACTTAATTAATTTACAGTTAACGTCAAAGAGACAAATACAGTTGCTAGTTCAGAAGAGTTAGGGCTGAGAGCCTTGTGATTGGCTGAGGTGGGACATCACAGGAAGTGAGACGAGAGGAACTGCTGCTGTGTCGTTTCGTCACCCTCATTAATTCTGCAAAGAGTTTCTGCAGGCAACTAGAAGGATTCTTGAAAATGAAAAAAAAAAAAAAAAAAATCAGTACGGTAGAATAAATGGCAAAAACAAATTACTGCCTGAAGATCTAACACAGTGTTTATAATGATCATTGCCCCTGTAAGATCTGTTTACATTTTTCCTTTCACAGGGAACATTTAGATTTTGCTTGTCAATCAAAAATGTATCGCAGAAAGAAAGAAGTAAATACACCAACAAAAAAGCAATGATTGAATTTCTCTCCCAGCTACTGTTGACAAACTGACAATATTTCTCCCTCCTTCCATCCCTTCTCCCTCTCTATCTCCTTTTTTTAATCCCCCCCACCCCTCCCTCACTCCATGCCTGCCCTGGTCTTTCTTCCTCTCCCAGGGGTTTTGAAGTGGCCTCTGTGACTTTCATCTGAAATAACAGATTGGCATTTCATTTTCTCTTCTCTGCACCCTGCCATTCTGTCAGAGCAGAGGGAGAGAGGGAGGGAGAGGACTGAGGGAGGAAAGAGATGAAGGGATGAGAGAAGAGGAGGAGGAGGAAGAGGAAGAGTGGAGGGGAGGAGTGGGGGAAAGGTGGGTCCTGCAGAGGCTGGGCAGAGCGAGGACAGAGACGCAGGAACGCCTGACTGGGCATAAATTGTCACCTTTTAGCGTCAGGGGGGAGCGAGGGTGAATACTCTGGGGGAGTGGTGACGTGCTTGTGCAGGATCTGCAGTGAGTGTGTGTGTGTGTTTGTGTGTGAGTGAGTTAGAGTGCGTGCAAGGGTGTGTAATCTGAGTAAGCCTGTGTCTATGTGCCCATCTCACAAGTGTGTGTGTTTGAGTGTGCTAATGTGATAATTTAACCAGTGATGGTAATGCGTTTGGAGAGTGAGCCCGTGGATTTGACTCTGGGGGGAGGGTGTTTGTTTGGCTCCAGTTCATCATTAAATTAATTACACAGTGGAAGACAGTAAACGAACAGAACTGTCTGCATACTTTACAGCCCAGAATATCAAAGAAAGATCAGGAAAAAAAAAAACAACAGCCTAATGTTACCACTTATTATGTGGAGAAATGTTGAGGCTAATTTAAGAGCAGTCCATCTGAAATGGGCCTGGCGCTGAGCAGATTTGAACTGACCCCCAGTCAGCCGTAACCCTGGTAACGTCTGCAACTGAACAACGGAGACGAATAAACACAGAGGGTTTTATGTGAAGTGCAGTATAAGAGGCAGGCAAGGGCTGGGGGGGAGTGAGAGAGTGGTAGTGACTAGTGACCCCGACCAGGGGAACACATTCTCAGGGGACATGCTGCAATGATGAGAGGAGAGCCGTCTTTAAAGGACACGACAAATCTGCCAGTCCCCGCCCCTCGCTGGACCTCGCCTCCCAGAGACCTGTCAAGGCAGAGCCGCTCCGTCCATCCCCACAGGGAACTGGGGCTGTGTGTGTGTGTGTGTGTGACAGAGTGAGGTGTAGGACGTTTGGATCTTTCCTGTAAACACCCACACAAACACACACTGATTCATAACTGAGAGCGTGGGCATGACATTGTCCTCGCTCTGGCCAACCCAGTCAGTGTCAGCTCATTCATCTCAGCTCCACACACACACACACACACACACACACACATACACATCCATAGCATGGTGGAGTCAGGTGGAAACAAAGCCTCTGACTGTCCACCAAATGAGATTCCTCTTCCACAGCCGGTGTAATTTGATTAGTCCAGTCAGACATTTCATGCGCCCTCTCTCCCATCTGCATGACTGCCTCTCTGTTCCCTCTCTTTTTTTTCTTTTTGTCTTTTGTCCCTCCTCATCCCCTTCCAACCTCATCCGCATACTTTTTGTCTCCACTCTTGTCCTTCACCTCCTCTCATCCCTCTGCCTCCTCTTCTCTCCTCTTTTTCCTCTCCTCTCCTCTTTATTTCTCTCGCTTATCTTCTCCTAGACCCTCCTCTCGCCCCCACCCTCCTCCCTCGCTCCACTATCACTTCTCCACCTCCTCTTTCCCTTCTCTTTCTTCTTTCGTTCCACCCCTCCTCCTCCTCCTCTTCCCCCCAGCCTTCTTTCCTTCTCCTTCCCTCTTCCCCCATTTCTTCTCTTATCTTGTCCTCCTCCCTCCCCTCCCCTCTCTCCTCCTCTCTCTCTCTCTCTATCCCTTTCTTCTGTGCTGCTCAAGATGGGGAGTGTGCCGTTGCTGCACTCTGCCTGTGATGAGCGCTGACTTGGTCCCTAATCATGGGCTATCTGATGGGACCGCGGGCACACGAGTCCTGACTGTGTGCAAATTTAATGTGCCGCCACGTCTCTCTTGTCGGAGGCGTTCGATCGGAGCGTGAAAGTGCGCGTGGGTGGGTGAGAGTGACGGAGAGAGAAGAGAGTTGTGCGAGTATAAGAAGAGGAAGGAAAAAAGAAAGTACCGGAAAGCTCTCCTTTGGTTTCGCTACTGTATGTGGCTTTAGCCTGGTTTAGCCTGAGAGCGCTACATTAGATGGAACAAGCCCTGATTGAGGTGTGTAATGTGTTGTTTGAGTGGGTTCACAATATGTCCATGGGTGTGTTTGTGTGTGTGTGTGTGTGCGTGTGTGTGTGAGTGTGAGGAAGAACTTCTTTTCAGAGGGATTACCGGGGGTGACAGTATGTGAGCGTGTTGCTGATAATGTCATTTTTCCTGTGACAGACTGCCTCAGCCTCCAACCAGATTTAAATGCCATGCTGGTCCATCATCCAGTGGAAACAGGAAAGCCACACATTCCATATTAATGCCTTGCCTTCATAGACGTGAACACACAGCACGTGACTCCACCTGTCAGGTGTGTGTGTGTGTGGACATTCTACAGGGATTAATATCAAAGGGCCACAGATCAGTTATGCTCTGCAGCATTTCCATATTCCTTGTCATTAAAAAAAAAATCTCCTGGCAGTACCCACCACAGCCATTGTGTGCATAGGTCAGCAAAATATTAACACATGAAGTTCATCTGGAATCATTTCTACAGTATGGTGGTGACATATTTCTACATAACTCATTATTAATATGAAGTGTGAGCAATTGGTATGTGTTTGTCTGACATGCTTGTTTGTGAGTGTATGTGTAAATCTGTGTGTGTATATGTGTGTCTGTGTGTGTGTTTGCATGCATCCTTCTGTGTGTGTGCATCAGTGTGAACAGGTGTTCCTGTGAGTGCGTGCATGTCTGTGTGAAGAAGTCAACAGGCCACTCACTGAGTGCTAGCCCATGTATCACCTGTGATGGGGCTCCGGATTGCCTCTCCTCAACCGGCAAGATAGATCGATGGCGTTTTACCACCACACCACACAGACACAGAGTAAGGGATGTCCCACCTCCACACATACATCACACACACACACACACACTGGGCCTGTTCTCTAAGACACACCAAGTGTGTAAGGGATGTCCCACCTCCACACATACAACACACACACACACACACACACTGGGCCTGTTCTCTAAGACACACCAAGTGTGTAAGGGATGTCCCACCTCCACACATACAACACACACACACACACACACACACACACACAGTGAGGGAATCACTCAACACTACCCACTCATCAACCATGACGCAGCTAAGCCTGCGGACTGTGTCAGTGCTGTGGGCTCCATCGTGCTCATTTCCATCTCCTTGTGTTCACCAGCACACTCTTCTTCATTGCCTCTTTGGACAAACAGCCTCCTCTTCCTCTGCTTGTTTGGTCAAATGCCCTCATCTACGTCTGCTTGTGCGCACAAAGACAGACTTGGTGACTACTGCTGTGGTGGGCTGTGGGCTTCCTGTCGAGGAAGCACTGTGATTTCGATGCTTTGTTTGAGACTTCGGAGCTCTGGCGCAGGGTGGTCAATCGTATTGATGTGTTCATAAATAATGCTTGCATCATCTCACTTTACCCATGATGCCATAGTGCTGATATAAGCGGACAGTGTGCGGGTTGGGGCGCCCTTCATCCGTACAAAGGATGAAGGTAGATTAATCTACTCTACCCCGACAAGACAAGAGCAAACGAAGGCACATGGTTCATGAAACTATAACGACTACAGGGAATCTCACTACTGAAAAACACAGCCTCAAAATATTATCAAGAGATGATAACAGGATCAGAGGGTACGATCAAACAGAGAGAGAGAGGGATGAGGTAAGAGGGGAGAAAGGGAGGGGGGAGTGAGAGATGAATGCGAGAAGCATTAAAGAAAGATGAGGGTGTGAGATGGAGAAGATTGAGAATACATGTGAGAGGTTGTGTCAATGAGAAGCAGGCGCAAGGTGGGAACAAGCACTGGAGCAGGGCCAGAAATGATGAAGAGATAGGGTAAGGAGAGATGGGAGAGAGAGAGGGAGAGAAGATAGAGAAATGATGGAGAGATGGGAGAGAGGAGGGATGGGAGAGCGAGGGAAGAGAATGGGGGATCATTATGGGTTGAACAAGTATCAAAAGAGAAAGGAAAATGCAGAAACCTACAGGGGGAGGAGAGGAGGGAAAAACAGAATGAAATGGAGAGAGAGATGAAAAAGAAAAAATCTGCCTGGCATAGAGCTGACCTTGACAGACAATAAATAAATGAGAAGGTTGAGCTCCACACCCACGCGCCCGCCAGCGGTGAGCACTTTTGTTATTAATGCGACTTCCTATTACTCTGATTAAGAATTTAACACGGCCAGCATCAATTTGGCCATGCATGAGATGACCTGTATGGTCCTCAGCTCGGACACTGTGTGATTATTGACTGGCACAATGGGCTCCCACTGGCCAAGCCATGATGAAAACCCTCCATCATCTTCCTAAAATGATAAAGGTGAATAAACAACAGAATAAACACACAGACTAATTAATGTATGATTACATTAAATAAATGAGTCATCTTTGATATATGTGTGGTTTTAGCATATGCTTCCTAGCACACACTATCCATAACATGAACAGGGTCTATGATACCACAAGTCCTACCATAATATAATTTTAGCATCTGTGCTAACGTCGCGTGTTGAGCACCCCCAGGCTGTGTGATGGGTAGGAGGGACGTGGTGAGTGGGAGCACCCCAGGCTGTGTTCTGGGCTAACTGTGCTAACGTGTTGAGCACCCCCAGGCTGTGTGATGGGTAGGAGGGACGTGGTGAGTGGGACACTTCTGTGCTAACGTGCGTGTTGAGCACCCCCAGGCTGTGTGATGGGTAGGAGGGACGTGGTGAGTGGGACACTTCCACAGCCCTGCTGCTTCCTCCTCCCTTTTTTCTCCTCCCGTGCTCGACGTCCGTCAAACTTTTATGCCGCTCGATACACAGCCATTGATTTGAAGTTTGCCAGTTTGTTGAAGTCGAGGAAGTGGATATCTTATTGCGCGTGCACCCACACTCACTCTAACACACGGACACACACACACACACACACACACACTCTCTAACACATTGACACGCATACCCTCTGGAGAGGGCAGCACAACTAGCAGTTTGGAAAGTGGGAGCGATCCTCTATCATCACAGCAAACAGCAAGAGCATTACCACAGTACTGGATTTCAAGGTCATCTCGAGGCCTTGCTCTCTCTCTCTGTTTATCTCTTGTGTGTGTGTGTGGGTGTACAGAAGGGTGTGTGTGTGTTTGTTTCCTGCTGGTCTTTGTGGGAGTAACAGGCACTGACACTGAAATTTGCCTCACTCTGGTCATGAGGCTGGCAGAAGAGAGCACAACAGGCTCTCCCTCTCTCCCTTCCTCTCCCCCCCTCTTTCTCTCTCTCTCTCTCTCTGTCCTTCGACCACAGAGGAGAGAGAAATTATGTTCTGTTTTTCTTATATGTGTACTTTTGTATGTAAAAAAATGCTTTGGCAATACAAATTGAGTTTTTTTGGGATCATGCCAATAAAGCCCTTTTTGAATAGAATTGAATTGAGAAAGAGAGAGAGAAAGAGATTGAGAGAGAGAAAATAAGAAAAAGAAGCCCCGAGAACCAAGTCAGACCCGTGTGTGTCAAGCCCCATCTCCACAGCCAGGCATCTGGACGGATGGCTCAGCATGTCCATGTCGCACATGTCCTCTCCTCTCAACAGCAGATGATAGGAGTTCCTCGGAGGGAGAAATGCCACAGAGGCACGCCTGTGACAAATGCCTGAAAATGTTCATTATCTATTATGAGTGATTGAGGTGCACGGAAGAGAAGTTTTAGTCCCCGCGAGACAGAGAGAGAGAGAGAGAGAGAGAGAGAGAGAGAGAAGCAGCTGCATAATGAGGCTGAGCCTCGGTATGCCGGGGATCATGGGAAAGAGAGTAATTAACCTTGCTTTTTGGGATAAATATTTTGATGCCAGCCGTAACGAGTTCCTGAGCGGGCTCTCATTTGGGCCGCAGCGCCACGTGCGTTTGTCTCCCTGAAAGCCAGACGCGACACTCCCACCCCTCTGATCCAGCGCGAGCTGACCGGGGGGAACCAATCGTCCGCCGCCACTGCGCCGTTGAAAGCTGGCTGGTGTCCATTCCCCGGTGTAACCGTTGCAGCTTGTTAAAAAGACAGAGCCCAAAGCAGCCCCCTCCCCCTCCTCCTCCTCCTCCATTGCCCTCGACATAATCAGGGAGTTTGCACACCTGCTTGTGTCGGAACACCAGCACAAACAAAAACAGCTCATCAAACACTCTCCCCTTGAGAGGTCCGGGACAATCCCTCCCTCCGCTCTCATAGGATGCCCTCAGGCAAAAAAAAACAGAAAACACACACACACACACACACACACAAACAATATTGGCATCTGCAAGCATCCTGGCGCGATAAAAGCTTTTAGGAGGGATCAATGAAAACCCGTGTTTAGATGCTGATAAAGACCATCGCCTCTCGTAAAGCTCAGGTTTTGGAGAACATTCTTTTGAACAGAATCCAATTTTGTCCATATACGCAAGAATGTTTTTTTTTTTTTAACACAAAATTTCAAACACAAGCTTTTTTCCTGGTAGGCAGAATATCACTATTCCATTTCCCCACACAATACACTCAATGCTTTTCTCCATTTTCTCAATACTTTTTTGCCCTTGACTTAGCCTGTCACTTAAGACTTGGTCAATGTCACAATCAGTTTCTATTGATGTAATACATGACTTACATACTAACTGCACCCATGTTAAAGCCTTTTGAGTGAAACACAACATGCCATTGTAATGGACCTGTGTACGTTTATGTAGATAATGCATTAAAATGATCCATTTCCTGCTAAAATAGTAATTTACAACATTAATAGTGTCTACACTGTATTTATGATTAATAAATGTTCCAAGTGACCCAAAACATTGTGTATTTCCACACTTTCCAACTTCCAACTAGCTTGTCTTTCTGCCATCCTCACAACATTCCTTAACTTGCCTTCTCCATGTTTTTTACCCTCTGAAACCCATCCCTCTTGAGCTCTGAGTGTTTCATCACCTCTACAGGATGTCAGTCCTGCCTTTAGCCCCTCATCGTCGTGGTTAATATCCGTGACGTGGCAACAGTTTTGGGGCTGCACTCTCTGATCCTCCCCCCTCTCCCTGGGTAAATGATCCCTGTCGGATGGAGCGGGCGACGCTCTGGGGAGCTCCATGATCGCGGACCCTGCGACGGCCTGCTCAATGAGCCTGCTCTGTAGGGGGAAGGTGATAGATGGGGCTTCGCCGAGGCCAAGCGGTACGAGGGTACACTCAAAGTCGCAGAGACAAGCAGGACAAGGAGTGAAGGGGGGGTCTGCTCCCGAGGCATTAGCTCTTTCAGGAGTGGAGCTCACACGTGGCGAAGATGAGGAAGAGACCTCTTCATGCCTAATTCAAATTCAAAACCTAAAGCCGTCACTTTTGAATTAAACATGTTTCATAGTGTCATAGTGTCATAGTGTCATAATTCATGGTTTTTGCATAAGGTGAGATAAGCCATGTATAAAACGTTAGGCACTGCAAGCTGATATGTTACGAATGAGGCTCTCTACATGTACGTGTAGGGCAGGCATTGATGAGGTTTGCTGTCATACGCTGGAGAAGCTGCCGGTGTTTTTTTTTTTTCTCCTTTCCTTGGCAGAAGTGTGGTGAGCAAAAGGCAATCTATTTCCTCCGCTGATATTTGAATTGGAACTGCCACTCAGACATGTGGAAAAACAGGAGGGCTCCGAGCGAATGAACGAATGCATGTGAGGACGAGGGGCGGAGGAGAGGAGAGGAGAGGGATATTGGGAAGACAAATCTCCCTGTCTCTCCTCATCGTGCTCACACGCTCCTCTCACCCAAAACTGGTCATGACGATGGAAAATCAATTTAGCGCAGCTGGCAATTCCACCCCTCACCACACACCGTCACTGGCAGCTCCTCTGACACACGGCAACTTTCACCAGTCACTCATTTCAGTACACCTGTGCTGGCATCACGTTAATGAATAAGTGTGTGTGTGTGTGTGTGTGTGTTTGGGTGATGTGTGTGTGGTGTGAGTATGTCTGTCCTTGAGTGTGTGTGTGAAAGTGAGTGAACAAAGGTGTTCAAGTGTGTGTGTGTTGTGTGTGTGTGTGTGTATAAAGTGTGTGCTTGTGTGTGTGAAAGTGAGCGAACAAAGGTGTTGACATTTATGTGAGTTCATGTGTGTGTCCTTGACTGTGAGATGGTGGCAATTTATTCATGCACACTCCTCACCTCGGCAACACCTCATTAATAAATGACTGAGATCGACTAAAAGGGTTTTAGTGTAGCACTGTATGGCTCCCTAATGCACACTAATGTACGCGTCCAGACCTGCTGACCATGCACACACACACACACACACACACATGGGGACATTTCCTAGAACCTGCCCCTTTATATCTCCATTAGCCTGTCATATCTTTTCCCCTGAATAAGCAAACTGGACTTGGTGCTGTCGGAACAGGTACATTCAGGTGTTTCACAGCTTTTCCACCTCAAACCACCTCAAATAAAAAGACCTTACATAATATCATAGGTGCACTTGACTCTAGCTGACAAGAGAACCACATGAATTATGCCCTCTAGCCTGTCAGTGACAGACACAGTAGCCAATCACTTGTCTCAAAGAGACATTCCTTGGAATTTAGAACCATTCGGTTACATCTGCGAGTAAGAAGGACCAGATAGTGTGCCAGGGGCACCTGGAGAAGACAACAGGCAACCAGTGCACCTAACCCTACTTTGGGATCAGTGAAGGAAAATCTGGTTATGGATTAGGAAATCTGGATTAGGTTAGGAAGGGGCCTGGTAAAGCCAAAGCCCAGCGCTGGCCCGTAAAGCAGTAGTCAGTGAAGTGAATCTGGTGCTGGTCCTGCTCTGGCCTGCTGACCATGCTTCACACACACACACACAAACACACACACACACACACACACACACACACACACACACCTCTGCACCTGGTCCTGCTCTGGCCCAGCCTGAGCTGCTCTCTGGGGGCTGAGCCGTCCCTCTCAAGTGGAGCCTGTCACTGGCCACGTTTACACGGACAGTTTTTTTGTCATTCCGATTAAACTATTCTGATTGAAAAATAAGTGCAGTCTGTTTACACGGGGTACGATCTATTCCGATCAGGTGCTCTCAAGCACTTTAGAACTTTTCCTTGAGAAGATACAGCAGTCAATCCGGATGATCGTATACATGGATGCTCACTGGGAATAGGAGCGGGCTACACCACCTCTTTCATTACGGTTAAAATTCTTATTGGATCAGGAATTTTCATAACAATTCAAATTTTGAATTCCGATTGAGCCATTATTACGTTTCTAATCGGAATAGAAGTGTCCATGTGGAAGAGGTGGAAAAGTTCAGCTTCAGAAAGTAAAAGTCCTACCACATATCTGTGCCAACCCTTTACTTAAACCAGCTGATTCTAATTAGTACAACTCTTCAGCCAGGTAGAGCAGCTAATTGGTGAGATCACCTGTGTTAAGTGCACAGGCAGATCCAGTACATGGTTGGATTTTTACTTTCTGAAGCTGGACTTTTCCACCTCTGGCGGATTCTAACCCTGATCTGGCCTACTATCAGCTGATCTCTGGAGGCTGAGCCAGCCCTCTCTGGGTCTCTCACGCTCGGCTGCGTTCACTCAGCCCAGCAGCAGCAGCAGCAGTGCGCGGTCCAGATGAGTGAGTGATAATGGCTGCACAGATGGGTGTTTACAGTTTATGCCTCAGATCATAAATGCACAGGGACACAGAGCAGGATTGGCTTAACACAAACACACACAGACACACACACACACACACACACACATAAAAATAAATCAGGCCTTATGCAGTTCATTAGAAAATACATTAGGGAGTTAAATAAAAAAAAAAACCAAGTGGTCCGCTGGTGTTGTTATGAGAGCAAGCCTGACAAGAGAGAAGGTTAACCATTATTTTACTTCACACACACTAATACACACATGCTCACACACTCTAATATATACAGACACACTCACACACACACACACACACACACAAAGAGAGATATTCAAGGACGCACTCAGTGAAGCATTGTGGGGCTTTTGAAATGTCATTCACAGACGTTGGCAATGGAGACATTCAGACATTCAGTTCTATCAGGACATAAAAGAACACACATGAAGTGCTACTTCCCCACAACTTGTGTAACTCCCGCTCCTGCTAACCTAACTGTTATTAAAACAACTGTGTACAAATAAAAATGCTAACACCACCTTAAAATGGCAATCAATTCTTATTACATTAAGAGCATAACAGAGCAACATCTATTAAGCACCAAATGATTTTAACATTTACCCCCCCAAAAAAAAACCTTAAAATGGAAACTACTTTGCTGCTTACATCAAAATCATAGGTCCGCTATAGCTGCCATCACATAGGCGCTATAGGCTAGTCCGGCTCTATTATTTTGCTCTATGTACCTGTGTCTCTCATCCATTTACCTGGCTCGAGTCAGTCTTCCTGGCTCAGAGACTTGAGTGAGAGTTTATCTGGGCAGGGACATGGACCGGGGAGGCTGCAAAGACACAGTCTGTCTTCTTTCAGTGAGCTTAGCATCACACGCTTAAAAAAGAAGCTCTACTATTCACATGCATGTGGCTCTATAGGTGTAGCGATATGAGATGCCCTTGATAGATAGAAAGCAAGGATATGAAAGGTGCAGGCATATCTACTTCCATAGCACAATATTTGAAATATATGGGAACTATGGATAAGCTTATTGTTTAAGATGAAATCCCATTTACCCCTTCGGAACCATGAGAGAGACGACAGACTTAATTATATGAATTAGATGTGGAGGTTAACGTAATTAAGACTATCCATGCAAGTCTCTCGAGGAGCATATATACAGAGCTAACATGATGACATAACATACCAGACAAGGTGAAAGCAGAGAACAATATCACACATTCTAATCTGTAGTCAACCTTGAATTTTACAGCACATTAAGTTTGGGGTAGTTAAAAGGTAAAAGTGAGATATAAGATGTACCAGGCAACTGGTGCAGGCAAGATAAAACTAAAAGATGTAAAATGTTTTAAGTAAGGTTTTGATTAATATTCAGTATGTTTCAGTTATTAACTAGAAATGTGTTGCAAAATACAGAAAATGTTGCAGTAAAAAGATGGTAATTAACAGTAACATAGTAATATAGTATATCTAATTAGTCACTGACATCCTTCCCTGCTTCCTATGTCAACTAGTCTTCATTACATTTATCGCAAGATCTAAAAGGTGTAGCTAATTATGCAACGACTGTTAGCTGCATTAGCACATTTGTGCTCTTATAGGTGCAGCAGCTGGGCAGGGCCGGTACACGAGGGCCCGGGTCCCCTGAAGGCTCCGTCAGTTATCTGAGCAGAGGAGTGGAGTGATGGCCGAATGCCGCAGCCCGCCCCCCCCCCCCCCCCCGCCACTGAACCCCCAAGATTACAGCCGTCACAACCGGCTGAAGGAGAAGACGGCCGAGAGAGCGCTGATTCCCCCGGGGAGAATGAACATTTCATGAGCTCCCTGGCTCTGGAGCCGCTACCACGGCTGCTGCCGAGCCGTGCTGATTGGCACCCAGCGCAACACGAAAAGGCGAAATCCCCACGGATGGCTCTCACTCTCTTTGTTATGCTGAATCATGCACACGTCCTTGACCGTGTTGGGACTTTTGCTCTCCCCATGTGCTCTGCAGCATGTCCAAGCGGAGAGTGGGAATGCTACGCCTTTTTTCCCCCATTTCTGCTCTTTTTCTTCCTGAGGTAACACTAATTTCTACTATTCAAGACTCCTAAACATCCTAGGACTTTGCATTCATTTTTTCACTTAACTGCATTCTGGGCTTATCAATAATAAAATGCCACATTCTCATAAATATTCTAAAAATAAAGTGAGATTTTTTTCCCCCTCTTGCTCCTGCTTGACACATTAAAATTTTATACCGACCAAAACGCCCCTGACCGTAAAAAGCAATATGTAGCAGAAACGCAGAAGCTTCTCCAAGACACACACACACACACACACTCTCGCAGAGCGCAGCAGAACCTTATTCCATGCAGCTACCTGTCAGGGGGATTGAATCACAAAAGCCAAGTACAAATGATTCAGCCTTTTCCGAAACAAGCTAATTTAAAGTTCTATCAACCTTCAGTTCCAATTCAGATAATCCCAAAATGCACACAAAGCTACTACAAAATTAAGTGACCAAATTGTTTTTAAACTATATAGGACTTTTTTCCCTCTGTAAAATCACTTTGCATTTGTGATGCACTGCAGCCCCCCAACACAAGAATTTACCACATAAAAAAGCCATATACATTTTTATCTGAACCATGGTAGCTAAAAGCCATACTGTCATTTAACGTTACGGCAAACACAAAAGGACAAAAAGTACTAGAGCAGTTTCACCCACACAGTCCTCCACTCACCTGGGAGAAATGTCACAACCTTGCTGCATGAAGGCCCCCAGGGAGAACCACAGGCTGTTGAAGATACCAAACTCGTTGGGCGGCTGGTCAGTGGGCCCTCCTTCGACGCCCTCCTCAGGCTCTTCCGTGTGCCACTCGTACGGGCTGAAGCGGCTCACCAGGAACAGGACCACGCTCACGCCGATGTAGGCGAACACGATACACATCCAGATCTCATAGGCCAGCGGATCCAGGAAGGAGAAGACACCGGGCTTGGACTTTTGGGGCTTCTTGATCATGATGGAGATGCCCAAGCTCATGAAGGGCTTGGAGAAGTCGATCACCTCCTCACGCACGAGGGTAATGGTCAGAGGGGCCACTGCAATCTCGGCTCTCTGATCGGGAGAAGGAACAGGAGGGTGTTTAGATCCAAAGGTCCAGTACTGTGATTTCTGTGTGTGAGCAGCTTTTAATTGAAGATGGAACACACACAGACACACACACACACACACACACAAATTGATTTAATGTTACTGCGATACTCACCAGATACAAAACAGCATGCAAATAGCTGCTTATCTTTATGATTATGTAGTTTATTTTGTGATATTTCCTTGATTTTTGCATATGTCAGTTTAAGAATGTTTTGACCAATTTATGCTGCACTAAACGTTAATTTTCAGATTTATCTCACTTTTATTTCATGACTGTAAAATAAATCCTGTGAATAAAACAGTCTTGTTAAGCAAATCATTAATTAGCACCTATCAAAGATTAATCATGATTGGTCAGGCCTACCTATATTTTCTTTGGAGAAGACATTTTTTGGAGAACGATTCTAAATTGACAGTGAAAATAAGAATAATTTTATATTATTAAAAAATAATTTTGTTTAGACATTTAAAACATGTCTCCCACGTTGTGGCAGGAAATGGAAAGCATGTGAATGTAAGCGATTCAAAGTCACGGGAGCCAACCCGCTTGAATATGAATCACTTTGGAGGCGCCGGAGATCAACAATAAAAAGTGAGAGAAATGATCCCTTGCTTCCCAGAACCGCCTGGAACATGACTTTGCATGATAAGAAATATCAAAGATCCAACATTCACCAGGAAGGTTAATTCACTCATTCAGAACCAGCAACTGTGACAGTCCCCATAAAGGCACAATGTCCCCCTCTCTGAACTGGGATAATCCCTGTTTCCTGCCAATGTCGACTTCGGTAGGCTATATTTTATCTCTGGAACATTGGCATGACATATTGTCATGACGAATTCCATGGGCCATTAAGGCATTTTCTTATTTGAAAGGACAGAAACAAAACATACATTCTGAATGCCTATAGAAGCTGAAGCATCACACATATGGCTGTAATTTTGTCACAGTACTTCTCAATGACAGTGGACAAATGTCCCCCAACTAGGACTCTCTCCCGGGATAACCTTGCCTACAAATGGAATCAAACAACTTAACTGAGACTCTTCTGAGGAAAGCCAATGGAGATTGGAGAGGAGATTGATCAGTAAATATCATCACTGAAAGTGTGTCTGCAGATGTTCCTGTAAGATGTCCATCCTGTGACATGCTAAATTCCCAGTGCGACTGGGCACACCTCTATCTATTTGAAGGTGCAATTTATTTGGGTTGCAATTCAAACCTCTTAGATGGATAGGTTCGGAGAGAGCCACTTTACTAGGTTAGGATAGCAATGCACATTCTGCACAACATGCGCAATCACTTTTGTTTCACCCACAGAAAGAAATGAAATGAAACAGACAATCACCTATAATCTCAGCTTTACAGACTTGTGAGGTGTCTTGAAATAAAAAGCTGTAGATCTCTGAAAGGTTTTTACAGCCTTGTGAAACTGGATTATTGGTCTGAGCATTCTTATGGTTAATAACGCTGAGCAGAGCCAAAGCCTTTTCTGTTCCTCTTTTAAAAGCTGAGGGGGACAAGCCTAGCCTACAGATCTACCATCTGCCACACTGTCATTGTAAATGTCGGAGTGGTCCACTAAGCTTTATGCAAACATTTGTCATTTTCTTATGCCTGTCCCTGTCCTTGTCCTATACTATGAAATAATCACCTCTTCAAACATCTCCTTTTGTTTTTTATCATGTTGGCTCAAGTGATCCAAGTCTATGTGTAAACTTCAGCCTACTAAAAATTGTGAGGAACTTTTCTTTCCTGTGCTAAAAATGCCTATGCCGAAAAGGTTGGACCCTAGTGCGCTAACCTGAATAGTGTGGACATTCCAACTTTGACATTTATGGAATTCTAACCTTGAAATGTTCTATTGGACAGTTCCCTGGCTCCTTACCCCGTAGACCAGCTCCCCGACCATTCCGTTCCAGATCTTCGTCTCCGGGTCCCGGGCCCCGTACTTCCCGTCGGGCACGATGGAGATCTTGTACTTGAAGTTGATGTGCTTGGCGATCTCGGAGGCCAGGTCCACGCAGTAGCCCTCGAAACGGTCGTTGCCCTCATACAGCTCCCAGTTCTTCTTCAGCATCACGTAGGGCCCCTCCTGCATTACCGGGGGAAGGGGAGGCACACAGAAAGAGAGAGAGAGAGAAAGAGAGAGAGAGAGAGAGAGAGAGAGAGAGAAAGAGAGAGACGGTGGGGAGGAACAGTCAAACCGACCACCGAAGACCGAAAAAGCACAGGTCAAACACACACCTGAGAAGCAGCTAAAGCACTGAGACAAAACCTGAACAGCCTCAAAAATGAGTGTGAACTCCAAAATCAAAGAGACACACGAGAGTGCAATTACAGCATCCTCTCCAAAAGGCATCCATTATTGATTTTTCATGTTCCCGCTTGTTAGCACCCCTGCTAATAAGCTAAGTTTCGAAGTAATTGGAGAACTTTTTTTTTTTTTTTTTTAGGATTGTCATTGCTGTAAACCCCCACCAGCAGTACTTCCCAACCGCACATGGATCAGTGCTCCACGCATCACTGCAACAAGAGCATTAAGCTTTAATGCTCTTGTTTCCAACCAGCCAAATACCCTGTAAATGCATCTTAACGCGGGGACGCAAGCGATAGTGAGCTGCGTCAGCACTTTGGCAGTGATTGGCGGTTGGAATTGACTGCTCTTAAATTCAAATCAAATGGAGCCTTGGGTATTACACTACCTGCAGTTGAAAGTTTTCCAAGTCCAATTAAATAGGCTTAACACAGAGACAAGATAAAGTAGAGGGCTTGAAATACACTGAGTGCTTCAATATAACAGACAGGCCAAAGTCTTGACTCACAGTTTTGTAGGGGGAGAAAGTTGGTTTCAAACCATGGTTTCACAGATATGTTTTACAAAAGGCAAAAACACATTCACATTGTAGTAAATTTAACCTCTGTGTATATATATTTGAAACAGAAACAGAAGTGACTGCAGCAAATATGAAAAGCCAGACAAAATCCAATGTCAAATGCAATATGAGTATCCAAGGACACTGGTGAATACCGCATTAAATTCAAATCTGTTTCATGCAAGAATCTCTGTGGTGTAAAAATGTGAACAGAAAGTATTTTCTTTCAAAAGTCACATTTACAAAAGTTAAATCATACTGTACAAAAAAAGAATATTGCAATGAACAACATTTATTTCTCACAACAACAGGCACATCTATTTACATATTAAAATGTACTCACATGACATCAACATTTTTTCCAGACCTAAAAACACAACATATTTTTAAATTTGTTCAAAAGTTTAAAACTCCTATGGAGTAGATAAATATATGCACCACCTTGGTTAACATGAATCTAAATGGTGACTTGTTATTGTCAGATATTGTTAAATACTTAAAAATCCATTGCTTGTTTTCCAGCAGCCTATGAGAAACAATAGCAATTACAGCATTTATGACATTTGATATTTATGACATATATAACAGATGTACTAACACAGTAATCACATATGTCTGGGGATTCATTCAACCAGTAGTGCATTTACTTAAGAGTACTTGTGATTGCGCGTCCTTACATTCCCTTTTTGTTGACTCCTAAACACATAAATTCATTAACTTGCTCAGAGAAATGAAGGCATGTTTTACCACTACACTAAATGCCAGGAGAGACACTATGTTGACTCTGCAATACCAGGGGAACTCTGCGCATGTGTTTTTTAAAACAGCTCTCTAAATCAGACTTGTGTGGCGGGAGCTTTGTTTTCCGATGTGGCCCGGCGCTTGCCAACTCTGAATGTGAAACACAAACACTAGTGACTGGAGAGAGAGAGAGGTAGAGAGAGAGAAGGAAGAAGGAGAGAGAGGTAGAGAGAGAGAAGGAAGAGGGAGAGACAGAGAGAAAGTGCAGTAGGTTCACATCAATAAGACATAAAAGGTAAAGAAGAAATGAAGATGAGAGGGTGGAAAAGGCAGCCATCTTATGAGCAGGAGGCATAAACATGGGTCACTCCGCAATAAAGGAACTCTCTCCCCAGTGACAGCAATGGGCAATGTAAAGCCATGTAACAGCTCCCAGCTGTCTGCATAGACATGACTCATATGCTCAAATACTGAATAGGGATGGTGGGCTTCAGCAACAGCTGGACTGACTAGTTTCAAGAGGGGACAGGGTAGGTTCACTCTGTACTTTTACCTGCCAATGTGATTGACATGTTTTTCACTGATAAAGAGAATCAGAGTCACCAGAACTATCACCTTTTGTTAAAAGGCAATGCTGCAAATCAACGAGATTGATGTCACATCCTATTTTATGACACGTTTGGTTAATGGTGCTCAATTGTGATTCATTCAGATTCATTTTCAGACTAGTTTTTCCTAGTATCTGCAGGACTAACATACATTTTTTACTTTTTTACTATTCACTCCATTTATGACAAACACTCCATCAGCTGTATTAATTTCATCAATACTCTTGCATATTACAGCAAGATCTGATGTATATTTTATATTCACCTGTTAATGAAAGTTGTAATTCCAGCCCCAGCCCTATGGAGAGACCCTGTCTCTGTGGAGGAGGTGGAGGAGGACATGGTGATTATACCAGTGTGTGTGCTGCCACGCTCTCTGGCCATCTTTGCTGTGGGGTGTAATGAGGGGAATCGGCTCGACTAGCCGGGTTGGCAGATTCCGTACGAGGGGGCCCTTATATCTGTGTCGTGGCGCGGAATAAACACACAGCCGTGTGTCCTTGGGGCCGCTCCTCCTAACAGCGCTCACATGGAGCTAACACGCGCCGGTGACGCGGCCCACAGCCACGGCCACATCTACAGCCGTGCCGGCTAATTACTGCAATCAGCCATTACGGCTCAAACAGCCTCGCTGCCGGAGCCGTGTGCACACGAGCGGCTGCACTCATTACCGTCGGACAAGAGCCCTCAGCCTTAGCATTGGCCTCATCGAAATATATCAATACGCTCCACGCATACATTTTGTTGTGTGTGTGTGTGTCTGTTTCAGAGGGCATGAAGTGCTGTGTGTGTGTGTGGGGGTGGGATATGTGTGTGTGTGCTTGTGTGTGCGCGTGTGTGTGTGTGTGTGTGTGTGTGTTTGTGTGTGTGTGTGTGATTTATGCTTCAGGGCTTCCTAAGTCCTCTAATAGTGGTGGTGGATGATTGGTCATGAGAGATCTATCTAATCGGGCGTCTGTGTCTGTCAGGGCCGGGCCATCTAAAACATGTCCGATGCAGCTGTGAGTCTGTGAGTCTGTGTCCTGTAAGATATCGTTGCCCAGCCAGAGAGTGAATAACAGTTCTGCTTGGCTGATTGTAAATTCAGCTTTCAGCCAAGGCTTTTCCTCTCCTCTCATACTTTGAGGCATGAACCAGTGAAAAGGAGAGAGAGAGAGAGAGAGAGAGAGAGAGAGAGGGAGAGGAGAGGGGAGGGAGGAAGTTAGACAGACACAGAAGGAGAGAGAGTTACCGAGAGGAAGAGAGGTAGAGAAAGCAGATAACAGATTTGTAATCCTGTACTAGCCTCATTACATCAAGTCATCACAGAAAAGTTACACTATTTTGCTAGCGCTTGAGGCTGACTGCTGGTGATGCACATGCCTGGCTCTGGATTGGCCCAGGTCTGGCCCAGTCACATGAAGGACACACCTTTCCCCTCTCAATGAAATGGCCAATCCCCAGTGTCCGGGCTAGGGGAGCATTTGATTCTTTGGCATGGTGAATGAACTACTTCTTAGAACGAAGCCAATGCAATGCTAAAGACTATGAGTATAAGGTCTTGTATCACGATAATGCTAACTTTCTTTATCTTTAGACTTTTTCTTATGGTTCCACTGGTGCAGAATATTGCAATGATACATTCAAGACTTGATTCAAAACACATAAAATGGTCAATGAAATAATCTTAGTTATATCAAGAGAAACACTGAGATACTAAATGACAGGTTAGACCATTGATTCATGACAAATTATTTATGTCATATATTATTTGGAAGGAGGCCATAAACCATCTACTTTAGTGGTTTCTCTTTTTGACATCCACAGTGATGAAACATTTGTCTACAGTAGAAGATAAAAAGGGCAACAAACACACACACACACACACACACACACACACACACACACACACACACACACACACAGCTAACTCTCCCTCTCGCACACACACATACAAACAAACAAATGTTCATACACTCACACACACACACACACATACAGTAAACACACACACACTTCACAAACATACACAGCTAACTCTCCCTCTCGCACACACACATACAAACAAACAAATGCTCATACACTCACACACACACACACACACACACACACACACACACACACACACACACACACAGAATCACACACACACAGACACACACACACACACACACACACACACACACAGAAAACACACACAGAAAACAAAACAAAACAAAGAAAACAGCAGTGCAACATCTCAGTCCTTAGAGGAATATGTCCCCCATTGCGCGAGTCGGACATGAAAAGGGAAAAGTCCCTAAAGAGTCTTTAGGAGTTTTTGAGCTCCCAGCTCTGCCTTGTGTCTGTCTGTCTGTCTGTGTGTCGTTCTCTCGTCGTGCCTCAGTGTCTTAACAAGGGTTTCTTCACCAGCGGTTGGAGAGAGGAGGAGGTGGCGGACGTATAATTCTCCATGGCCTTTTTTAAATACACAGTTCATTAAGAGAGAAAGAGAGGGAGGGGGCACAGTCTTCAATTCAACATGACAGAGAGGACAGGAACACTTTCATCTTGTGGAACATAAACAAAAACAACAACAACAACAGCAGCAACATCATAAAAGAACAACATTTGGAAAACACTTTCATTCAGTGCACTTCTGATGAAAGAAAACAAAACAAAATAATTCTTATTTCTTTAAAATATACCCCCTAGACATAACAGAGAATCTGCAATAGAGTTTATGGCGCAAAACAACAACATAAGACCACAGTTATAATTTCCATTACGCTTGATAATATAGCTCATGAAAGGGCCAATGTATAAGTGTCTGCGTGGGTATCTTTTTTAGATTGCATCGCCGCCATTACACTTGTGGCTCAGCTGATTGATTTCCCTTGCCTCTCCTCTCAGGGATCAATACACTCCTCCATCTCTCTCCTTCCCCCCCCCTCTGCCTGTGTTCTGGAACACTGCCTCTGCTCATCTCCTCGACCGCACTAAGGACGCAGGCTTCTCGAGCGGGGCCTGTCTGTGTCTGTGTCTGTACAAGCGCTACACACAGAACCCGCTGAGAAGAACATGGCGCTGAGAAACACCTGATTAGAGCACATCGGCGAAGACAGAATGAGAGAGAGAGAGAGCTAGGGAGTTTTGGAGGGAGATATAGAGGGAGAGAGAGAGAGAGAGAGAGAGGAACCTTAGGATACGTTACCATGATGGTGGTGACGATGACAGTGCGGTTCTCAATGCCGGAGCTATCGTTGGACGAGAGCTGCTCATTCTGGACCAGCACCAGCTTGTCATTGTCGTTCCAGTAGCCAATCTGTTAGTGTGGAGTACAGACGTACACATTGTAAGAGGCTCCAATATCATTATGTGTGGATGGTGGATACGGTATGGTATGCGTGTGTTATTATGCTAAAGGCTAGTGTATGAATCTACATGCTGTTCATTTCTTTCTCATATATTTGATATCTACATGCTGTTCATTTCTTTCTCATATATTTGATATCTACATGCTGTTCATTTCTTTCTCATATATTTGATATCTACATGCTGTTCATTTCTTTTCATATATTTGATATCTACATGCTGTTCATTTCTTTCTCGTATATTTGAATGTGTTGTGTGGGACATGTGTGTGTGTTGTGTGGGACATTATCTACTGTATAAACAAACAATGTATTGTGCACATTTAATGTTTAGCACTTCCATCCATGTGTAAAGTTGACTTTTTGTTATTATATTTTGCCACACAGGGCAACATTTACCTTGCGTGGACCGTTGCTTTTCAGCTCAAACACATCCATGGTGTAGTTGACTCTGCGGCCGTAGTGGTCAAACTGAATGTTGCCCGTCAGGCCTTGGATGCGCACCTGAATGAACAGAACAATGAAGACACCACTGATGAGAAGACAATATTGTCATGAATGCTAAAATATTAATACCGTTAAATATTTATTGCATTACATTTAGCAGACACTTTTGTCCAAAGTGACTTACATATGTCAACTATATTACAAGGGATTACATTGTCTCCGGAGCAACTTGAGGTTAAGTGCCTTACTCAAGGGCACAACTTTGGAAGCCAGGAATTGAACCGACAACTTTCAGGCTACTGTATGCTAGCCCAGCTCCTTAACTACTATGTTACCACCGCCCTGCATAAACTGATTACCATAAGCCAAGTGCATTTGAGGACGATAATTGTAAACAGCTAAAGCATACACTTTCAATGTAATTGACATGGTGATATATTGTTGAAATTATAATTCATTATCTCTAGTGACATGAGTCTATGTTGGAACTGAAAGATAGAGCCCAACTCTAGAACCTAACTCTCTCACCTGTTTCAGGGTGCGCTCCATATCAATGCCCTGGTTCCAAGGGGCGGCTGGATTTGCCAGACAGTCCCCTGCATTCCCTCGTCGAGAGATGTCTATTTTCTGCCGGCGGAGGTTCCGGAATGCCTCTGCCATCACCAGTACTCCATCATATGTCAGAGAGGATGTGTACTGCAGAGGAGGACCAGGGAAATGATAATTCCTATTGAGTCATGGTATTCTTGTGACTGACATCAATTCTGCAAATCACCATTGATTTACTGAAAAAAAAAGCTAAAAGCAAAATGCTTAAAAATGCTTATATGCTTATATATAGATAGATAGTGGATGGATGGATGGATAGATAGATAGATAGATAGATAGATAGATAGATAATGAGTAATAATCAATAATCTGGGGGGTATGCCTTATAAATTTCCCAGAAAAAAAAAATATTGCTACAATATTGTACATTCCAAGCCATTAATACAACAGGGATCCAATTGATATCCTTGTGGCTTCTGTAATAGGACATCATCTTCCAGTGCTCACGGTAATGATTCTCCATCATCAGTGGTTAGTATGGATAAATGTCAGGGCACTGCAGTGGTACAGGGTGGTGGAGGCCCCAAACCCACTCAGAGGCCCTTCTTTCCGCTTAATGAATATATAATATGCAGCAGCCTGTGTTTACAGCTAATTTATGCAGCGGGCAACAGAATCTGACTCCAGATCAATACCAACTGTTAAAGACCTCTGTGTTATTGATGCAGCTAAACAAAGGGGAGGGAAGAGAGTACAGGAGAGGGAAGGAGTGTGTGTGTGTGAGTGTGTGTCGTGTGACTGTGTGTGTTGTGTGACTGTGTGTGTGACTGTTTATGTGTGGCTGTGTGTGTGCATACACATGTGTGGGAAACCGGGTGGATAGAGAGAGAAAGAACAAGCGAGAGAGAGAGAATGAGAGAGAGAAAGAGAAGACAAATGCATGGTGTGCAGAAGAAGAAGCGTGTGAGGAATGGGGGAGAGAATGCGTAAAAGAGATAATGAAGGGCACTTAGAGCAACGAGGAAGAAAAAGGAGGAGGGGGTGTCAGACTGTTACTGAGGCAGAGACAAAATCAAATGGGGGAGAGAAGAATGAAACTGAGAAAAAGAAAGAGAGTGAGAGACAGAAAGAGAGAGAGAGAGAGAGAAAGCGGGAGAGAGATGAGAATTATTGTGGGGGTAAATACCCCTCTCAGAGATGGCAGGGCTGGAAGCAGCGGGTGAGACGCGTGTGATAGCACTGAGCAGATTAGAATGGACTCAAATGACAGGAAAAACACTGGGTCTGCTCTCCCGCAGCTAACACACACACACTAAACACACACACGTACACACACACACGCACACACGCACACACGTACACACGCACACAAAGACACAGACACACACACACAAACACACACACACACACACTGACAAAAAGGATGGGGCCTATATTTATATATTTTTAGACTTCTTTGAGCAATCCAAGGAAATTGTTCTATTTTATTGTCTTTTTTATTTGTATATTCGTGGGATAGACTTGAAATTATGTTTTGAGACCTTCACTTTGACATCAAAGTGTATCATCTCAAAGGATTGTTTTTTTTTTGTAATTTGTTGAAATAAACTGCAATTAAGCTGTGAGCGGAAAACACTGCTGATTAAGCCCTCGGTCCTCGAGACGGAAGCGTTAAGCCGCTGGCCTTGTTCCTGCAGTGGCTTCCGGCTCTGCGCTTCATGGCTGTCTGCTGGTCCTTCTCATCGGTCACACTCTGACTGGCTAAAGCGTGGCTGTTGCGTCGGCTCGTCACACCCTGATTGGGTAAGGTGATGCCGCTACCTCCGCCTGTCACACTTGGATTGGCTAAAGCCACCATGACGGTTGGACTGAAACCAGCTCGCCTCAAGAGGATTCCGCCGTGACAACCCCCCTCCCTCCCTCCCGAGGTAACCAGCCATTGGCTCTCAACACGACTCTCAAAAGTATCTGTGATTGGATACATAACAGGATTCTCCAAGGTCCTCCATCGCCTAGATACAGCTCTGTAATTGGCTAACACAACCTCAATCTTTGGGCTCACCACTCAAACCACCACACCCCAGAAAATGTCGTCCTTTAGACTCACGGGCAACCGTTGACAACCCCCCTGACGCTTCACCTCTTAAGACCTCCTCCACTAAACTGCAAAGAACAGCAACTGCCAGGTAAAGTCTGGTCAACTCATGAAGATTCCCTGACATCAGGGAGGACCAGAGTGCCCAGAGGCTCTGGGGCCGGGCGGGGTGGGGTGGGGGGATTACCTTTGGTGGGCTGTCTGATCCCGGGTACTCCCTCTGGTCCAGCTTGTTCCAGCGCTGCATGAGCTTAATGACCATGGGCTTGCTGAAGTCCACCAGCTGGAAGCCCGTCACGTTGGCCCCACCATGCATGAAGCGCTCCAGGGAGATATCCTTGAAGCCCTGGGGGTAAGGAAGGAAGTCAGAGAGGAGATGAGATGAGAGAGTGAGAAAGTGTGTGTGTGTGTGTGTGTGTGTGTGTGTGTGTGTGTGTGTGTGTGTGTGTGTGTGTGTGTGTGTGTGTGTGTGTGTGTTTGTGTGTGTGTGTGGTGTGTGTGAGAGAGAGATTGTATATGTCTGCAATGATCAATTCCAATTACTCTATTGTTGATTATTTTCTCCAAAAAAAGGAAAATCTTCTGTCTTCTTTCCATCCTATAACTAAGATCAGATAAGACTGAGTCTGGTTTTATATTTCCCCTACAAAACAAAACAGGTCTGAATGAGTGGTTTCTGCTCTTTTAGAACCTCTGGTATGAAATGACACAACCATAGCCTCCAACTCCACAATAAGTGGTGATTTTGATTTGGGTGAAGTTGAACTTTGAACCCTCGGATCCATATTGAGACACCCTCCAATTTTAGGGATTGCAGGGGACAGAGAGTCTCTTTTCTCTTTGATTAAAATTGCAGGGCCAATCTAGGTGGTGAGCTTGATCAATAAAACAGGTTCCAGCACTGAAAATGTAATGCACAGATGAGAGTGGACAAGGAACAGCACAAAACAGGAAGTGCCCCCACCCCCAAATGTCTGGCGAGAGTGACAGTCTGAGACTAATCTACAGGAGAGCCTCTGGAATGTTCCTGAATCAGACACGAGCCCTCCTGACAGATTGAGAGAAACCATTTTCTCTCTTCTCATCCCTAACATGGTGCCCTTATTATTACCCTCTCCCTGCTTCTCAAGCAATCCCACTTTCTCCTCAAAGCTGCCTCTCTCGTCCCTTGCACTGCTCTAGTTTCTCTCTCCTCTCATGCCTGCAGCTTCTCTCCTTTCCCTCTGTCTATCCCCTCTCTCTCTATCCCTCCCTCTCTCTCTTTTTTGCTCTGTCTTCCTCCCTCTCTATCCCTCCTCCTCCCTCTCTCTCTCTCTCCCTCTGTCTATCCCCACCTCTCTCTCTATCCCTCCCTCTCTCTCTTCTCTCTCTCTCTCTCTCCCTCCCTCCCTCCCTCTCTCTCTCTCTCTCTCTCCTATCTCTCTATCTATCCCTCCTCCCTCTCTATCCCCCTCTCTCTCTCCCTCCTCCCTCTCTCTCTCTCTCTCTCCCTCTCTCTCTCCCTCCCTCCCTCTGTTCTCCATTCCCACTACTGTCACAAATCCCTCTCGTCTTTATCACCTTCCTCTGCCCCTCTCCTCTTTAAATTCCCCTGCCAGAGGTCGCGGCCCCCTTTGATGCGTCGTGCCTTCCATTTCTCTCCTCCATTCGCTTGATTATCATCTTTTCCCTCTCCTCCTCTCTCACTCTTTCACCCACTTTCCTCTCGCACACACACACACACACACACACACACACACACACACACACACACACACACCTATTTTCCAACTTTCGTGAGTTCCCCTGCAACTGCAAGCTTCACATCTTTTTTTCTTTGAACAAAAAATTCTGCCGCATTTGCCTGACTGAACTGTGCCAGGTAAGGCTGCTTAATAGATAATGAACAGTCTGAATGGCATCCCAGATTGCAGGCAGGTCTGCGAACGATCTGTCCCAGGTCGGGGCTGGATTTCATCCAAACTAATGCTCTACCTGGAGGTGCTCTCATTCATTATCATGTCTGAACAACTGATGGTGACCATGGAAAGGAAAAGGAGGAGCCTCTTACCAGATTGGCAATGATGTAATGGTAGCTCTTCACGTGCTTCCCCACACTGACGATCTGCAACCAGAGGAGAAGGATGGGAAGGGAGAAGAGGGGAGAGGAGAACAGAAAAGAGGAGAGGAGGAGAGGAGGGGAGAAGAGAGCAGAAGAGGGGAGAGGGGAAGGGAAGAGGGTAGTGGAGGAGAGGAGGAGGAGGGGAGGAGAGAGCAGAAGAGGGGAGAGGGGAAGAGAAGAGGGTAGTGGAGGAGAGGAGGAGGAGGGGAGGAGAGAGCAGAAGAAGAGAGGGAAGGAAGAGGGAAGTGGAAGAGGAGGAGGAGGAGGAGAGAGCAGGAGGAGAGGGGAAGAGAAGAGGAGGAGGAGAGGAGGAGGAGGGGAGAGGAGGAGAGAAGAGCAGAAGAGGGTAAAGGAGGGGGGAGACTGGATTAGACTGCTTTATCACCTCTTGCAGCTCCCAACAATTAAATTACAGCAGCATTTCACAAATGGAGCCAGCAGGGCTGTGTGTTTTCTGTGCAAGCTGTGTATGCCTTTGTGTGTATGTGTGTGTGTGTGTACATGTGTGTGTGTGTGTGAGTGTGTGTGTTGGTGCTTGCATGAGTATGCATGTGTGCGTATGTGAAAGTGTATGTGTAGGAGCGTGCCTGCTGGCACATTTTCATATGTGTGTTTGGGAAGATGTGTTTGCATGTGTATTGTGTATGCTTTTTTCTGGAGTGTGAATGTGTGTGTGTGTGTGTGTGTGTGTGTGTGTGTGAGTGTGTGTGTGTGTGTGTGTGTGTGTGTGTGTGTGTGTGTGTGTGTGTGCATGTGTGTGTGTGCATGTGTGTGTGTGTGTGTGTGTGTGTGTGTGTGTGTGTGTGTGTGTGTGTGTGTGTGTGTGTGTGTGTAGGCATCTTTGCCAGCGTTACACTGTTAAGCTCTGTCTTTAATTCAGATTAATTAGGCAGTCAGGCCTCGCTCTGAAGTAATGGAGCACAATCAGGAGGAAGTGAGGACATGCGCCCCCCTCAGGGGCAAAAACTGATGTGTGTGTGTGTGTGTGTGTGTGTGTGTGTGTGTGTGTGTGTGTGTGTGTGTGTGTGTGTGTGTGTGTGTGTGTGTGTGTGTGTGTGTGTGTGTGTGTGTGTGTGTGTGTGTGTGTGTGTGTGTGTGTGTGTGTGTGTGTGTGTGTGTGTGGTGTGTGTGTGTGTGTGTGTGTGTGTGTGTGTGTCTGTGTGTGTGTGTGTGTGTGTGTGTGTGTGTGTGTGTGTGTGTGTGTGTGTGTGTGTGTGTGTGTGTGTGTGTGTGTGTCTGTGTGGTGTGTGTAATACGGAATATTTCATGACCTCAAAAGATGCTAATTTGCGCCCATTAAAAGAGGAGAGGACAGCAAGAACCAGAAGCCATTTTGCGGTGCATGTGAAGGTGATTGGCTTGCGGGCACAACCATCACACACACACACACACACACACACACACACACACACACACACATACTACCCCTCCACCTCTTCCAAGACAAGAAAATTGAATGAACACACAATGGAACAAACACACAAACACACACACACACAACACAGACACACACACACACACACACACACACACACACACACACACACACACACACACACACACACACACACACACACAGACACACTACTCCTCCACCTTTTCCAAGACAATGAAATGGGATACAACAGTTCAGCATCATTTCGGCATCATTTGGAAATTGTAACCTACACACACACATGCCATCTCACAATATACCATCTAGGGAACCCATTTCCAGTGCAGTAATATAATAAAATACAGAGGTTGAGCGCTGTTATAGTCTGAGTGCTGTGGCCCTGTAGGCCAATGAAATTAAGTAATGCAGTTTTCGAGACGTTTTCCGAAGAGCGCTGTCAGCTGTCGGGGAGCATGAGTCAGGCGAGGTTACTGCAGAACAGTAAACACACTCCCTGTCCTGGAGGGTGACAGGGATGTGAAACACCATCTGCTTTTATCAGTCAGGGAGATGACAAGACCTGGATGCTTTGTCTATGATGTTCCATCTATGCCATCTCACTCTCTCTCACACACACACACACACACACACACACTCACTCTTGCTCATAACTGAGCATTCAAGCATGCACACACACACACACACACACACACACACACACACACACACACACACACACACACACTAATCATACACACCCTTCTCTCCCACATGTCGCTCCCATCACCCGCCCCACCTGCTGCGGGTGGCACTGCCACATCTGCTGTGGATGTGACGGCGGTGGCGGTGACGGTGGCGGTGTGGTCTGCGGCAGCGCCTTGGCACGGTGCATCTTGGCGCGGTGCATCTAGCTCTGTTTGTGTGGATGTTGATGTGGATGTTGTTGTTGCGCCCGCTTCCTCCCCAGCCACTGCCTGCTGCGCTGCCCTGCTGTTGGTCCGCGCCTGCCCGTGTTTGTCAAAACGCTCGACAGCACGGGGAGAGAGGGAGGGAGGGCAGGGATCGCACTCTGGCAAGGAGTCTGGGTGTGTGTGTGTGTGTGTGTGTGTCTGTGTGTGTGTGTGTGTGTGTGTGTGCGTGTGTTAGCATGGGGATGTGTGCTTGTATATGTGTGAATGTGTCACAATTTTGTGCACATCTGTGGGCATTTACGTGTGTGTATGTGTGTGTACAGTATGTGTGTGTGTGTGTGTTTTTGTTGTGTGTGTGTGTGTGTGTGTGTGTGTTTTGTTTGTGTGTGTGTGTGTGTGTATGTGCCTGTGTATGTATAGTGTTTGTGTGTGTGTGTGTGTGTGGTGTGTGTGTGTGTGTGTGTGTGTGTGTGTGTGTGTGTTCCAGTAGGAGGTGGCAGAGCAGACGGCTAGATCAGCCATCAAACATTTGAACCCAGACCAGATCAGAGATCAAACAGGACCTCAGGGGAAGTGGGGAGGGTGGAAAATGTGTCCTACCAGCCTCTGTGTGTGAATCATTAGCATCTGCAAAATAATCCAAATTCTCCCCAGCTCCACACAGCCGAGGGCTGATACCGCTCTGTCCCTTTGTGATAACAGACTCCTCCAGCTTCTTTTTGGCCAACTGTAACACTGATACAAGCCAAACAACACAAAATAGGCACTTTCTACAAGAATGCTGTAAAACCTGTCACTATATAATTTCACTATTCAAAGATTCCTTACCAGACTTAAGGCGAAGAAATGGTGTTAAAACAAAGTTGCAAATTATGTCTAGTATTTGATGATGGTATTTGTGTTTTGCTTAAAGAGGGATGGATTGCCCCGCCTCCAGTTCCTCATTGGCTGGTATTTGTGTTCTACATATAGAGAGGGCCGGATTGCTTCCCCATTGGCTGGCGTGTGCACCAGTCCCAGCGTGAGTGACAGCTCCCTCTCAGCAGCACCTGGCGCAGTGTGCCCTGAGCGCTGCCCCCATAGGCCTCTTCCCATCACTCAGCAGCAGACAGGTGAACAAATGGGAGCAGAGAGGTGGAAGAGAGGGATGCAGGTGGACCACACACACACACACACACACAGACTTTAACACATACACATACATAATACACAAACACACAGACAAGCACGTACACACACACACATGCTCTCCTCTCTCTCTCTCTCTCTCTCTCTATTCATCTCTCTTCCTCTCTCTCTCTCTCTCTCACACACACACACAAATGAACACATACACTGACACAAACAGAAAGACAAACAGGCACAAACAGCAGCCCCCCACCCACCCATACACACACACACACACACACACACACACACACACACACACACACACACACACACACACACACGTCACCATGTTCTGATAGGCTTTCTGCATGACGGGGCTGAAAAAGTAGCCTGCTCTCTGCTTTGACATGAGCAATCCAGCAGGATACGGTGTGGAGCCGAGAGCAGCGCTGTGAGCAGCACACACAGAGACCACGGCCTGTCGGAGGGGATCAGTGCCAGAGACAGAGGTGAGAACGACGCCGGGAAAACAAGAGGGCCTCTCCCCAAACACTTGCTAACGCGCCTCGTTAAATCATTTATTACGATCATTTTGTTAACTATCAAATGTGCCCCAGAACTGTTAGTTGAGTATTGTTTTGAAATTACAGGTGTTTAACGAGACCATGATAGTCTCATTATTCTTCTTAGTGTTCTCTCAACGGTTAAGATCCACATTTGACACAGCATCTACTGTAAATGGAGAGGACAAATACAGATATTGCAAGCATGAAAGGAGGTACCTTGAGTCTTACATCTAAGAGTGCACATATGTGATGGGATCGGGGAAAACTCATCACATGGTAAAATCAAATGATTTCTGCTCCGTTTCAACCCTCTCTGGTGAAATTTCACCAACTTAAGATTCTGATACCAACATCCTGGATACCGTCCCCTAGCAACATCCTAGATAACATCCTTGCAAAATCCTGGATGTTTCTAGGATGGTATCAGAATCATAAGTTGGTGAAATTTCTCCATGTAATGGGTTTTCCCAGATCCAATCACATGTAGTATTTGAGCCTGGTCATTATGAGGAGATGAATTAGCAGGCAACACATCCAATTAGACTAATGAGAATCCATGTATGCTTTCCATTTATGGGTAAATGCCATTTAAATTCCCATAATGTCTTTACATGTGCTGAAGAAATTAGCCAGATAAATTACCTCAGCGTGGAAAAGGACAATTCATCTAGAATATTCTGAAACGGTGGTGCAGGTACAGCATGCACCTGCACCACAACAGGAGGTTAGCTTTGGACTAAATGACCAACTCACCTGTTCTAGAATGTTCTGAAGCCTCTCCGCTTCCAGGTCAATGACGAACTTCTTCTCGTCTCTGCGGTCAAGGTCCTCAAGGAGACGACGGTAGCTGGCGTCGTTGAAGTTCTCCACACAGATGGCGCTCACCTGCCAGCTGTTTTGCCCTGCTTTCTCCATAATCGCCTGCAGGATGGCATATCCTGAACACCAAGCAAAAGGAGGATAAATTAGTCATTTATGCACATATGCGCAGTTTTATATGAACCAATGTGCAGAGTACCCTCACCCCATCTTAGGAAATATCTACATAAGTGGAAAAGGAGAATTAATAATACAAACATAACATAGAATTATTGCATATTATCAGTTGAATAACCTCTCTGACTTCATTAGTTAAGTTCAGGATAACACACAAATTGTGGCCTTTATTCTGTATCTTCCATTTTCTGCCCGTAGGGGTATAGCTTGTTTCAGCATACTAGTCTTTGTTTTAGCAACAGGATTTGTGCTTGTTTGAGCCTGACTGACAGCAGCTAACTCAGGCATGAGTCCAGCCGTGATCAAGACCAGATGGCCTCTGGGGCCAGTTGCTGTCTAAGCAGTGCTGGGCTTCGACAGCCTCCTCACGGCCACATGCTCCTCCTCTCCTCTCCTCTCTAATGTGGAGAAAAACTGAGTCAGAGCCAGCGATTAGCATCACCTCCTCAATGCTAATGCAGCAGCCTTTGCTTTTGACTTTTCTCTCCCTCTTTTCTCTTTTTCTGTTTGCTCCTTCTCCCATGCCATTTATCCAGCTTTCATTCCCTCCTGTCAGGATTACTGTAATGCTGCATGCAAAGAGAACACAGTCTATTCTAGCCATGTTTAGCTGCAGTCTGATCGTCCTTCTGCCCTGCTAGTCTGAGTCAGTCCCCGCCGCCTTTCTCCTCTCTCCTCTCCTCTCCTCACGTCTCCTCTACTCTCTCTTCTCTCCTCTTCTCTCTTCTTTGCTCTTCTCTCCTCTCCTCTCATCTCCTTTCTCCTCTCCTCTCTTCTCCTCTTCTCCCCTTCTCTCCTGTCCTTTCCTCATCTCTCCTCTCCTCTTCTCTCCTTTCTCCTCTCCTCTCTTCTCCTCTTCTCCCCTTCTCTCCTGTCCTTTCCTCATCTCTCCTCTCCTCTTCTCTCCTTTTCTCCTCTCCTCTCTTCTCCTCTTCTCCCCTTCTCTCCTGTCCTTTCCTCATCTCTCCTCTCCTCTTCTCTTCTTTCCCCTCCTCTCCTCTTCTACTCGGCCTACTCGTTCTCATCTTGATTTCACCCACCCACTCTGTGTGTGACGAGCGTCGTCCCTCCCGCCTCCTTCATGCCATGGATGCGCCCTAAGCATAAGAGCCCTACATATTGCCTTGAACTCCTTAAAGAAAAAATCCGGTATTTAGCACTTTGAGTCCCTTTTCTGGTTTGAGTCCCTTTTCTGGTTTCTGGTGTGGATGAACTAGAGTGGTGGACACCGAAATTTTGACGATTGGTCCTGTCTCGACTTTTCTGACTCATTTTGAATCGCCTTTGACTACTGAGAGTGGCTGCCAACAGGCATACTGTAGCCTACAGTAGGCTACTCTAACATGTCCTAAAACATCCCTTAACGTGTGCAACTCACCGAGTGGTTAGTGGTGTTCGTTGATTATTAAAAGCAAATATATTGGCTCAATGTATGATTTCTAGCCGTCTTATTTGCTATTGTGGAACTATTTATTCAGACACCTCACAACCGCATATAAACTTCCGCTCAATATTTGAGCCTGAAGCATAGACGGTGGCACAGTAATATCAACGTGCAATGAGTCTTCCAACAGAAATCAATGGAATTTTACAAAATGCCAAATAAAACATTACAGAAACTGTATTTCGCTACGCTACTTGTTTTGGAACATCAACGAACACCACTAACCACTCGGTGAAAACGAATGTTAAGGGTTGTTTTAGGACATGTTTGAGAAGCCTACAGTATGCCTGTTGGCAGCCACTCTGAGTAGTCAAAGGCGATTCAAAACGAGTCAGAAAGGTCGAGACAGGACCAATCGTCAAAATTTCGGTGTCCACCACTCTAGTTCATCCGAAACAAACAAGAAAAGGGACTCAAAGTGCTAAATACCGGAATTTTCCTTTAATCTATGCCCGAAACCAACCTGAGCCCAGGAAGAAGGACTTCATTTTACTGGCAACTGCTTGAAATGTATGTTTCCAATCCATTCTAGTTTATTTCCAGCCCCATTTGTTCATATCATCTGTGATATTTGTACAATGCTAGAGATGCCACCTGACTAATGGATGTTATGGACGTTCTTGTCCCTGTGCCCTGATTTGTAAAGTGGTCATCAAGCCTGATACTTTAAGTATGCGGCTGATATTTCTGTTTATGTAAGAGCCGAAATTTGGCATCAACAACAAAGTCAAGGAACTCCTGAGCAGTGAGATGAGCAGAAGTCTAAGTGAGGTAAGGAAGGCTCAATCAAGATTGAGTGGCAAGGTGGCTCACATCCAAAATATAGTTACCACACACACACACACACACACACACACACACACACACACACACAAGCACACAAACTCTCACAGTCCATCCAACTGACATGGATTTAAGCTACTTAAATGTGATCCTCTAAGTTGACACCCTTGACAGTCACGACACCCTGAAAAAGATGGCATACAGATGACAGAGCAGTCAGCTCATTCATTTCACAGAGCACAGTGGCAAAAACTCTGTTCTGTATCTAAGCAGTACTCTCATATTGCCAAAAATCAGCTTTTAATAGACAACACTAAATATGGAAAGACAGCGATGCGATCCAGCATCCGTGACTGAGCCAGTGTGAATATCGACAGTTCGGATGACGTGAGACACACATGAGACGTCACGCACACCTTCCCCCACTCTCCTCAACAGAGTAATCAAATCGGATTCCGTGCCCTGTCACTCCCGTGCTTGCCGGAGAAATCGCTCGCATCGCTTGTTTTTTTTTTGTTGTTTTTAAAAAAAAAAAAAAATTCTCTTCACAGCCTCCACAGATGTTCCTGCCTGTCAGTAGTAACCCGAGGGGACACATCCAATAGGACACCTGACATCTGTGACCAAGAGTGTTCCGTCCTGGAGACCAAACCGACACCCAACCCGCCCTCCCCCAACCTCCACCCCGACCCAAAACTCCGCCACTGCAGACAGGGCGCGCCACGCAGCCAGCCATTAGCTGTGGCAGCAATCAGGGCTTAGGCGGGTGGCCAATAGGTGGCAGTAGAGTCTCACAGGGGTGAGGAACGCCAGAACGAATGAGATTCCTGGATCTCCGGGATGAGATGGATTGATGGCATGATGGGATAATGCAGGAGGGATGGAGAGCGAGAGGGGGGTAAAAACAACAAGACAATACAGAGGAGCGTGTGGATGGGAGAGAGAGAGAGAGAGAGAGAGCAAGACAAAGAGACAAGGAGAGAGAAAGAGAGGGAGAGAACAATAGAGAGAGAAAATAGAAAAGAGAGTGCTTTGTGAGATTGTGATAAAGAGAGGCGGACTGTCCAGCAGAGTCCATGCCTTCTGTGAGGGCACGTCTGAGCAGCTGATCGGGGACAGATTGAGAGAGTGTGACCCAGAGGCAGCGATGACTCTGCACTGTTAGCCACTCATACTGACACTAGACTTCCACTGAGGAGGCGCCGCAGCAAAGGAAAAAAGGAAGAAAAAACATACACTCCCAGTGAGAGAGAGAGAGAGAGAGAGAGAGAGAGAGAGAGAGAGAGAGAGAGAGAGAGAGAGAGAGAGAGAGACAGAACCCGCATGCTTGCAAAAACTCAAACGTGTCGGACACAGCCCCGCAATCCCCTTCTCCCCCCTAACCCTCCCCACCCCTCACCCCCTCTCTTCACAAGCATTCCTGATTAAAGCCCTGCAGCATATCCATCCCATAATTTCTGCAGCCATGACAGCGGCGAGAGGGAGGCATTATGAAAAGATTCTAT
>NC_063203.1:14073002-14080502 GCF_017589495.1 Alosa alosa | reverse complement strand
TGGACGGGGTTGGAACCTGAACCAAAGAAAGGTACTCCATGAATATCGACTCTCCCCGTGCCCATCCACACCAGCCCTCTCTCCCCACCAGAGGCTACTGGTTCTCTGCAGAGGCATGCACATACACACACACATACACACACAACAGACAAACACACACACACACACACACACACACACACACACACACACACACACACACACACACACACACACACACGCACAAGCACACACTCACTCACACGCTCACACGCTCTCTCACACACACACACACACTCACACACACACACACTCGCACGCACATACAGTTCGTACCACGGTGCCCATGATAAAAGCTTATCTCGACTTCAAAAGCAATCTCTCCTGAGCCTCAATTTGACCAGGCCAACCTTTGAGCAACACATCAATTTAGAGCAAGTCGAGAAGGCCATCACTCTTCCCATCCCTTTCATTACAGCAGTGAGCAACAGCAGCAGCCTCCTTCACGCTTATCACAAACCAGAGAGAGAGAAGAGGATATTTCACATCTGCTGTTTGATGAGGTGCATGTATTTGTCATAAGAAAACAATTGTGATGTCCTTGTTCTGACAGGAAAATAATAGAGGTGATAACATTCAATGCAACGGCAGAAATGATGCTGTCGGAAATCACATTTTCGGTTGTTAATAGATGTGCGTGAAGCAAAGCTCTTGTGTGTGTGTGTTTGTTTGTGTGTGTGTGTGTGTGTATAATGTGTATGTGTGTGTGTGTGTGTGTGTGTGTGTGTGTGTGTGTGTGTGTGTGTGTGTGTGTGTGTGTGTGTGTGTGTGTGTCTGTGTGTGTGTATGTGTGTGTGTGTGTGTGCATTAACATTAACTGCATTAACAACTGTTACTCGCAGCAGTCAACTGATAAATAAAACGAGCTTTGACATGTTTAATTTCTAGACCTAATTTTCGAGGGAAAAATGCCAAAAGAAAAAAAAGTCCCACTTGTTTTTATTCACTGTAAGAAGTCTAGTAAGGCTCTCTCATGAAATATTAAGGCACTATGACCAATGGGAGTAGTGGAGTCTAATTGCGACAGTGGAATATCACAACTCATTATTCCTCCGAGGTCCCTCGCTCCGGCAGGAAGGCTCCCGCTGTCCTCCTCACTCCTTTTTCACGTTCCTTTCATCGACATTATGAAGTGTATTCTTAACGGTGCCATGTGTACAGTGTGCATGCTGGCTGTTCATTTAAAACCCTATTAAAAGGCTGGGTCCATTTTGTTAGAGCGGATCCCTCAGTGTTGAATAAAAATGCCTACATAAACGAAGAGTGATTACTTGCCCTGCTCAACTGATCCTTCGAGTGAGACAAACACACTGATGTTTGATTTTTACATGAGTTCTTTTGTTTATGTAAACGTGTGTATGTGTGTGTGTGTGTGTGTGTGTGTGTGTGTGTGTGTGTGTGTGTGTGTGTGTGTGTGTGTGAGCAAGACAGAGATCTGGCCAAAGTGTAAAATATGCCACTGGAGCTTTCAGCAACACTAGGGCAGACAAACATCTGTGAAAAAGGAGCGAAATAGCTTGCATGCCCTACAAAGCCAAAGTGCAGCATTGTTGTTTGTCTTTCACATTGTATTCTAGCAGATACTGTAAAATGAAAACCCTATATCTTCAGGAAATGTTTCAGTAGATTAATGAGATTTTGATAGATTGATCGGAGGATATGGCATTTTATATTGGTGTAAAAAAGTGAATTTCACAAAAAATGCAGTTACTGCACTTTGGCTTTATAGGGAATACGAAACACAATTAGTTACCATGAGGGGTAATCTGAACTACAGATGATAAATCCGTATAGGCTCTCTGTATGAGCGCTGATGACATTTTGTCTGTTTTTTTTGCACAAGCATCGTGCCGCCCGTAATAGCACAGGGTGATAATGAGATGAACCGTTGAATGGATCAATCGCTCGCGCTGTTCTGTCAAGCGGTCCTGGTTTAAAAGTAAATGGAATGACTGCCTCCTTTATTCCCTTCGCTCTTTCATAAAGCCAAATCACGCTGAGCATGCAGAATGAGTTAATGAATAGAGGAGAGACAGGGAGAGAGAGGGAGATGGATGGAGAGAGATGGAGAGAGGGAGGGAGAGGCCTAAATTTCAGTCTCTCATTCACAACTAGCGAGAGTCTTCTCATCAAGTCTTCTGCATCAAGCTAGCAGATAAACATGCCATTATGGAACCCTTTTTCTTCTAGTCGTCTCTTTATGCCAATCCTGCTCTTTCATTCAGTCTTCACAGACACTGTTCATGTTCTTTCCCCTCTTGTTATTTTGACTCTTCTTTTTTTCTGTCCATCTCAAACATATGCCTCCCTTTTTCACCCTCCCTCCCTCTAATCCCCCCTCCCTTCCTTCCTTCCTCTCTCTCTCTCTCTCTCTCTCTCTCTCTCTCTCTATCTCTCTTCCTCTGCCCCCCTTTTCTCTCTTATTCAGTTTGTCACCGTCTCCTTTCTCTCTGAGGGTGGGGGATGTTTCTATGGCTCCTCTCTCTGGTGTGTCAGGGCCCTTATCAGGGCGTCATTGTTGGGCATCGTGCTCCATCGCGGGAGGCTGGGGGCCGCACCGTACGGGCGCTCCCCACTGCCGTGGCCACCTGCCACTTGCTCCCGCCCGACGGCCCGCCCGCCCGCCAGCCAGTCTCACTAAAACAGCCCCGCTGTATCGCTACAACGCCAGCCTCAAAGGAGCCTTTCTTTGCTATCTACCCCAACCACCACACACACACACACACACACACACACACACACACACACACACACACACACACACACAACACACACACACACACACACACACACACACACACACACACACATACATACACACACACACACACACGCAAACACACACACACACACACACATACACACACACACACACACACACACATACACGCACCACACACATCCTGTTTGTCAGGTCTTTCAGATAAGAAAGGAAAAAGTTCTTATGACTTCTCTGAAATCAAAGGCAACTAAAGGAAATATTAACAGCTGTGTCTTGTGTGCAGCCTTGAAGACTACTTTGTAGCTGCACAGCACTGACATGGCGTTTGTTAACAGAAGCATTAAAGAATTGAAGAAGGTCTGGGCCTGCCTTTGTTCTTCTAGCACTCTCTGGATCTCTGAGGGAAGAGAAAGTTTAGAAGCCTTTTAGAGATTTTCTGTGCACTATGCAGGGCACTGAGGCAGGCAACACAGGGAATATCAGATTCTACTCACCACTAAACAATCAGGTATCACATAGTGACTTTCATTCAGCCTATGAATTCCTTCCTTCTCTCTCTCTCTCTCCCTTTCTCTCCCTTTCTCTTTCTGTCACTCACTCCCTCTCTCGCTCCCCCTGTCATGTAAGATAGATCTGTGGCAGATCTAATCTCCTCTCTGCACCTGCTTCTCTTGCATTTAACATATGCAATGGACATATACTACATTCCCCTCATCCACAGCATGAGTGCTCTCCATCTTCATGCGTAATTGTGAACCGGCAGCAATCGGCCCATTATCACTGTAGATGGTGATCCATGCTGTCATTCACTGGGAAGTGTTCAGAGAGAGCTCAGGGCTTTTGTGACCGTACATAAATTCCTAGAATCAGTGAGGAAGAAAGGAGAGGAACGGAGATCTGTAAAGGAGGGATCAGAGATAAAAAGATACAGCAGAGAGGGGGAAAGAAGGAATGAATTATGAAGGAAAGAGGAAAGGAAAGAAGGAAGGAATAAATGAACGGACAGAAAGAAGGAAGAAAGAAGAGGAGAAATGGGAAAAAAGACTAAAGAAAAAACTAAAGAAAAAAGAAAGAAAGAAAGAAAGAAAGAAAGAAAGAAAGAAAGAAAAAGAAACGAAAACAGCAGTGGTTTCATAATATCCAGTGGGCATATTGGTGCTGGGGCTTACACACAACAACGGGCCATTCTGCGTATGCACACAGCCATTCCGGGAGGCCAAGGCCTTGTTCCATTTTCCGCGTGCTGCGTTCTTATGACGTCACCGGCTCTAAACTGAGCCTTCACAGGTCACTGGCAACAGAGGAGCGCACGGACGACATCGTTCCCCTAACCTACCCACTTTCTCCCTCCCTCCCCCCGCACTGCTACAACCCCCCCCCCCCATCTCTGTCCACCTCACGCCCCACAACACTCCCATATTGGCTGTTAAATACGCCTCCCTTCCCTCCCTGGCTATTTATAGAGCAGACAGCGGTGATGCGGATCAGGCTTCAGCCAGGCTTAGAATCAGGAGAATCCTCCCTGCAAGATGAGGACAGGACACAACACTGGCCACCGCTGCCCCCCCCGCCCCTGACGCTGCTGCTGCTGATGATGCTGATGCTGATGCTGCTGTCCAGCAGCTAGAACAGCCTGGACCATCTCAGCGTGACTGAGAGAGATTGCTATTCATTCTGCTTTTATGACACTTCATGACAGACACAGAAACAGAAGTGATTGGGCTGATGGATGGCGTCAGTCATGGATGTCGTATATAAAGGGAGAGTGGAGATATAGAGGAGAGAGATGGTTAGACCTCTGCTACAGCTGCATGGTTACTGAGAGAGAGAGAGGCAGAGAGAAGAAGAAATATGAAGATGCTAAAACAAGAGCTTCCTAGACAGCATCCCTTAATGTGTACAATCTGATCCTCTTTTTGCAGGTAAGGGCGAGCCCTAAACAAGGTGTGTGTGTGTGTGTGTGTGTGTGTGTGTGTGTGTGTGTGTGTGTGTGTGTGTGTGAGTGTGAGTGTGTGTGTGTGAGTGAGCAAGAGAGAGATCTGGCCAACCTCTGCCCACCTCTGCCTGCCAGGATTGCTGTCGTGGCCAGATTCTGCAGCAGTCCTCCGCCCAGCTGCTGATGGTCTTAATTAAATCAAGCCATCTTTCCCTCCCAGCGTTCTTGAACAGAAGCCCTACGCTGCGTCCGCCTTCAGCACGCTGCATGCTGTTAATGAACGCTTTGAGATAGCTCCACCCCACTGGAAAGTGAGAAACGAACAGTGGGAAAGAGTCAATGTAAAACACCGGACTATTCACTTTCTCACCGCTTAAAAGACTGCTTGCTTAAAGGACAACTAATATGTCTAATATGCCACCACTTTGGTCATACCAAGACCATGCTACATATATATTAGTAAACCAGGGTAAATGATTTAATAATAAATACATCATTTAGATTTAAGACTTGTGCCTTAAGATTTCTTTTTCCCAAAAATCCCTTTTTCATGCCTTTATCCTGAGAGTTTTGTAGAGTCCTGACTTGACTTGGCCCAGTTTCTGCCCTCATAATACAGTACAAGAAAACAAACAGGAATTCGAGCGGCGGCTCCCCCTGGCACACTGCAATCCTCTTCATTTCTTTCTGCATAAAATCATAAAACAGTCCTCAGTCTTTTTTATTAAACACAGTTCACACTTTAATACCCATTTTCACTCAAATGATCTCTTTTCTCATGCACACACACACACACACACACACACACACACACACACACACACACACACACACACACACACACACACACACACAACAAACACTCTGGCTTTCTCCATCACAATATTATATTTATGACTTTAAGTGCAACTGTATTCCAGACAAAAACACTTTTCAGGCTCTTCTTTCAGACTGCATTTTCCAATGGCTCTTAGAAAAAGAAAAAAAAAACATAAACAGCCAAGGAAATTACTATTTAAATCTAATGCTGTACTTTTGTGGCTAACAAAAGAGCTCTTGACTTTAAGTTCATTGAAAATTCTGCAGTGCTTGATACAGAATCCTTTCTGGGTAGCTGACAATGGGTAGCTATTTCAGATAATAATATATATGATGCTTTCTGACTCTGATGAAGGGTTCTCTGTTCTCATTCTTATTTTTTAGTCTCTTTTGGATTTCACCTTTAGAGTTTAAGTTTTTCACCCAGAACATCATTTGCCAAATAGTTATTTTTTTTGGGACAGATTTGAAATAGGCCCTTCTTTTATCATTTTACAGAGCTCTGATAAGCCCTTGGTAACATGCTCTTTCTGAGAGAGCACCACGAGAGATGGTCTGGCTGTTCCACACACACAGGGCGATGACCTTAAGTCATCCGCACACACACACCTCTCCCAGCTCATCCAAAATAGAGCCGTTTACACCCTGCGGTGTTTTCATTTGTGAGGCTATGTGTGTTGTTTTGTTCACCGTGCCAATTAATGGCTCCATCTTTCAGCTCTCCTTTTTATACCCCCGTCTACAGAGTGAGATGAGGGGTGAACGCGGTGTGTGTGTGTGTGTGTGTGTGTGTGTGTAGGTGTGTGTGTGTGTGTGTGTGTAGGGGTAGAGGGTGCATTCAGGCCTGTGTTGCATTGTGCTTTCATTCAGTGGATGGACCGCACTCAGAGAATGACTCACGCGCGAGAGAGAGAGAGAGAAAAGGGGGAGTTAGGGTGCAGGCCACATCATCCACCTCTCTCTCTCTCTCTCTCTCTCTCTCTCTCAATCTCTTTTTCTCTCTGTCTCTCTTTTATTTCTCTCTGCTGTTCTCTTTCAGTCTGCAAAAACACTGTCACAATAATGTCAAGCAGCGTTGGCAAGGAGAGCGAGGATTTATGGAGGGCACGTTAGTGTGCAAGATGAAAGAGAGACCGCGGTTTGCCTCCTTCCTTCAGGATAGCATGCTCAGATCAGGACAAAGACCAATACATTATTGAATCAGATCTGAGCTGCTTCTGACAGTACATATAAACATAGCGACTTGAAGCAATAAAGTATGACACACACACACACACACACACACACACAGACACACACACACACACACACACACACACACACACACACACACACATTCACACCAAATGACTACAAATAATAGATATGGGAAGTAGCTCCACCATCTCAAGACAAGTAAATAATCCGTCATGCAACCATACAACCACCCACAGAGCAAACATTTACCTTCTACCAAAACTGTTGTCACCAGTTACCTGAGATCTAAAAATAACCAGTAAACCCGCATTTTTAGAACTAGTCTGTGACGTGTGGTCAAGCCCTTGTCAGTGATGTAGTGGTCAGTCTCCATTCCAATGCGTGGCTTTAATAGAGATGACCTGCATGGCTTTTGGAGGAGAGGACTGGGAGGGACGCTTGACTTACACCACCCCATAAAAGTTAACAGCACACAACAGTGCCATTAAAGTCCAGCCCCCGCATGGCACTCATCAGGAAGCATGAGGAGTCCCTCTCTCTTTTGGCATGAAAGTGTAATGAGTGTCTGTGTAAAGACAGAGAAAGAGGATTGGTGATTGGCTGAGATATTGGCGGCCACCTTCCTCTGGATTATTAATCAACGGGGGTCGTTTAGATCAGACACGGGACGCGGTCGGAGGAAAAGGAGCCATTGTGCGCCTGCTGTATGCTAATGAATGAAACCCGCTGGGTTAATTGACTGGAAATTCTCAGGGAGTTTTTTAATCATGTTAAAATGCTCACCGCG
>NC_063203.1:14063002-14070502 GCF_017589495.1 Alosa alosa | reverse complement strand
CATCCCCCCCTGGGCCATTTTGAGTGTCAGCGGGCGGCTGTTTTCCAGTCACACTCCTTAAACACAGCTAACGTGTGTGTAGCTTCGCCGGGATGCTCGGCAAATAGACTCAGGCCGGGAGTCATTAATCACGGGTGAAGGGACGGACAAAACAGGAAGAGGGGGAGGAGGGAGAGGAAGGGGGGAGGAGGGAGGAAGAGGAGGGAGGAAGAGAGGAGGAGGAGGAAGAGAGGGAGAAGAACATTGTGAACAAATGTCAGTGTCTTTTTATATGACACAGTGCTTTTATAATAGACACTGAAATATGCTATTTATCAGAATCTACGTCTACGTCTGTCTACAATATCTATCTACATGTATCTATCTACCTTTCGGTTTTATATAATTGATCTGTCTGCAGTATAATGTCAGTATATGTATCCATCCATCTCTGTATCCATTAAACTATAAGTCTGCCGGTCAATCTATTCAGTGTCTCTGGCCACTCCATCCCAGACTCCTCCATCACTGTGTCCACTCCATCTCTCCCTGTGTGTTGCTGAGCTCAAACAGACTTGGAAGGCAAACACAGCGGAGCTGACATCCACTCGACTGGGCATGCTCTGGGAGCCATTTTCAAAACTAGGTCTTCCAAAAAGAGAAGGGCCGAGCACGACAAGAGACAAAGCAAAGGGCCATGTGCACTTATCACAGACAATGTCCCAAATACTGCATGAGAATCCCGCTCTCCGTCTTTCTCTCTCTGTCTGTTTCTCTCTCTCTCCCTCTCTCTCTGTCTGTTTCTCTCTCTTTCTCTCTCTCTCACTGTCTGTTTCTCTGTCACTCTGTCTGTTTCTCTCTCTCTCTCTGTCTGTCCCCCCCCCCCTCTCTCTGTACTGAACACAACAGGGACACGAGGGGAAAATCCTCAGAACTGAGCACGGCTTTCTGAGCAGCAGCCAAGCAAGGCACCTGGGGAACGCGGCTTCCCTTCCGGCCCACTGGCTCAGCTTAAGCACCAATAAACACAGACAGTGAAGAGGCTGACCAGGCACGACCCAATGTCCCTCTCTGTGCCCCCAGACACCCCCCCCCGCCCCCCCCGTCCAGCTCTAAGGATGGCGGGGAAGCATGGCCAAGCATGGTCTATGCCATGTCCTTCTGCCCCCAAATCCTGCCCCCCACAACAAGTCAAGTGCTCTATAGTCTCATAGGATCTCATTGATCGAGAGGCAAAACTAGTTTGAGATTCTTGAGATTATATATGACATTACGCAAGGTTTTTGGAACTATATAGACCCTTTCAACAAGGTAAACAAAAACAATGCTTGAACGTTCTATTTGGGCCCCAATCTACTTCCTCTGCATTAAGATAACATATGGAATGTTAAAAAGCCTTGTGGGGCCAAATGATCTTGGAACTCTCTTGAAAGGGTCAACTATGATGCTGAGAATGGAACTCTCTTGAAAGGGTCTATAGCTCTGGCCACACTGCAGATATAAAAGAGGCATTTTTCTATTTGCTGGCCTACAGTACTGTGGTTAAAAGTACAGTATCATACAGTAGGTAAGATCATAACAAATGTTACTAAAGTGAAAGAGCATTGCTATTCAGTACAGAACATGATAAACAGCTTTTGTTAGATTTCCATGATCCCAGCCTTGAAGGAATAGAATAGTTTCTGCCCAGCGTTGAGCTTGCCTTTCCTTTGCTTTTGACTCACCACGCTGGAGTTGTGTGTCATCATGGCTACCGTCACACACTCACACTTCTCCGAGCAAGACACAAGGGGATGTGTGGACACCTCAACCGCCATACACAGACCTTCATCCAATCAAACGCGAGTGCAGCAAAGTGTAAAATCATCTGCCTCAGGATGAGAGAGTCATATCACCAGCTCTCTGGAGCCTGTGCAGCTAAATCATGCCCTCTCTGTGAACCATTCTTCCCTTCCAGCATCTCAGCGGTTGACTCAGTCACTACATAGGTACCCAAGCCAGGGGCAAGTGTAAGTGAGGGAATAACAAAATGCTAAAAACTAATAACAGAATGACTCTCATTCCTCCCTGTTATTAATGTGTCACTCAGCAGTAGGGATATATAGCTCTATTAAATTGCAAATACCGGTATTCACGCCAACATTCATATCATTGAATTATAAAATATGGATGTAATATATGCGTTCCTAACGCATGCAGTAGCCCCAGCAGAATACCAAACCATATAATATCATTACGGACAAAACTGGGTGCATTGTGAAACCTGACCTTAGCTAGAAATAGCCCCTGCTAGCACTAAAACACTACAATAAGCAGCAGCGGCAGTGCACTGGGACGTGTATGAGGAATTTCCCGGGCACTGTTACTTTCAGCTGTGTGTCACAGAGGAAGTCTTCCTGAGAGCGCCGCTATCTCACGGGTCAGGTTCCACCCCGTCAGTGGGTCAGATGCTCTTGGGGCTTCCCACAGAAATAAAAAAAGACCTCAGGGACTGAATTCCTGCCAAGGTGCCTTACGACGCAGAGCCATACTGGGGGGGGGTGTGGGGGGGGGGGGACTCACTCAGGCATGGGGGTCGCTGAAGCAGCACGGCCTCTTAAACTGTCACCCCCCCCCCCCCCCCCAAAGATACGAAGTGCATTAGGATGGTTTACGACAGCAGCCCAGCGCTCATAACCCTGGCCACAGCTCATCGATAGGCTTTATGAGAGCGGTGGCCCTGAACTGCCCCAGAGACCACGCAGAAGCTACACTCACACACCGCAGAGCTGGTACCTTGGTGCCCATGCCTTCAGCTAATTGGCCATTCCAGTTTCGGTTGATGTGCTACTTATTTTACCACACATAAATCTATCATTAGAAAAACAAATAATTCCCTGCTGTTATTTCTACACAGATGAGTAAAAGCATTATTTAATTAAACATCAACAATTAAATAGATCATCATTTTGTACATGTACATCTTTCTCAAAACAAGAACTTCTCCTTATTCCTGTAACAGTCACCTGGTCTCACAAAGGGTGTCTGTTTGCCATCACTACGTCAGTCAGTGTATGTGTCTGTAAAGCAAAATGTAAGTCTTACTTTATATATCTATTACAAAATGTGTTTAGATATTATTAATGTAGCAGTTTGTTCATATTACATTTATCCAGCTGACATTTAGTATGCATGCTAGCCTATGTGTTAGAGTTGTCAAGGCTGCACTGCATCCATACACTTCATTGATATTTTTTCAGAGGGATTAAGAGCCAGTCCTTGGTAAGCTATTTACAACTTAATTGAGTTGTCTTTGTTTTAAGACCTACAAACATCCAAACGTCTTCTCAACTCTATAAACAATTTAAGATTCTCAGATTATAAGATTGATTTAAAACTGAAAGCGGTAAGATTATGATAGTAAGATTAATAGAGCAGCAAACTAACAAGCTCCTCAGTACCTGCAATGTGCTGCTCAACAACTAAGCATCGCAGACAAGTTGACAGCTGAAGAGCTGGAACAAGTGCTCCAATCACTCCTACTCATCAGAGGATTTGAAATGAAAGCTCTGTAACAGGCCTTTCTCTGTAGACAGACCTTGAGGGCTTCAGGCTGCAGTCGAAGAGTGGGATTCAACCAAACCGAACCCAAACTGACAGATCTCTATCCTCCATTTATTAGGTCTTGCCCCCCTGGCAGTCACAGGTGAGATCAGAGTGGGTCCAGGGAAGATGGAAGAGGGCAAGGACAACTGGGGGCGGTATGATTAAGGTTACCATGGGTAGGGATATAAATCAAGGCAATGTGTGTGCATCTGTGTCATCAGGGCGTTGCTGCGGACCGGCCATCGAGGAAATTGAAATAAAGTTGACGGTCACGTCAAATTCCTCTCAAATGGTCACTGGCACTTCATTGTCACAGGGTGTGTGTGTGTGTGTGTGTGTGTGTGTGTGTGTGTGTGTGTGTGTGTGTGTTTGTCTGTGTGTGTGTGTGTTGTGTGTGTGTGTGTGTGTGTGTGTTTGTCCATCTGTGTGTGTGTGTGTGTGTGTGTCTGTGTGTGTGTGTGTGTGTGTGTGTGTGTGTGTTGTGTGTGTGTGTGTGTGTTGTTGCCATTGTTGCTCCTCTCCAGTCTGCTGCAGCATTTCCTAGGCTAGTCATCATAGCATGCTAAAGTCACGCCGCTCCATCACACCTCCGCCACAACCACCAAGATCGCCGGACCGCTTAACGCGCTGAAGCCGCACGCCAAAAAAAAACGCAGCTGCTGGCTCATCAGTTTCCAGCGTTCTTGTCGTCAAAACGTTTTCCGTGGCGAGTGTCACTCACTCAAAAAAAAAAAAAAAAAAAGTGTTTATTTTTTCTCAAAAGAGTGACGGATGAGAATGGGAGGGGAAAAGGTGTGTGTGTGTGTGTGTGTGTGTGGGGGGGTAAATAACTCAGGAGGCATCGAGATGTAAACATGAATAATGCAGGAGCGGAGCACTGGAGGCGTAAAGGTAGACGGCAAGTGCCCCTGATGGTGCCGCAGCTGCAGTGGGGTTTTCAGGACTTACAGAAAGGGAGGGGTGGGGGTAACAGGGTAATACAACATAGCTGTGTTACTGTGGTGAGAAATTTAATTGGACGATAAGGAAACAGATGCCACAGCTTGATAATGTGTTTAAAAAGTGATTTTCCCACAGCTGGAGAAAAAAAAAAAAAAAAAAATATTATTATTTTGCCAGGAGAAACGCACACACAACGTTGCTCTCTCGCCACAGTGAGCAGTCTGTCCTGTCTGTTTCATTTTTAACCGAAGCTTGATCACACACCCGCCGTATTCGAGTGCTTGCAGAGTACAATAGAGCCCATAACAGAGCGGCATTCTCATCTCTCTTTCTGGCTTGACAATGCTTACATCTTTGTGGCCCTCTGGTTCTTGTGTCTCATTCACAACTTCATTTTTTTGTCTTTTTGTCTAATCACTGAACCTTGTGTTTGCAACTCTTCCCTTAGCTCCTGTTCCAATCTGTTTCTATTTTTAGCTCTCTATGGCTTTTACAATGTGTGCCTCTGTGTGTGTGTGTCTCTGTGTGTGTGTGTGTGTGTGTGTGTGTGGGTGTGTGCGTGCGTGCGTGCGTGTGTGTGTGTGTGTGTGTGTGTGTGTGTGTGTGTGTGTGTGTGTGTGTGTGTTGTGTGTGTGTGTGAGTGGTGTGGTGTGTGTGGGTGCGTGTGCGTGTGTGTGTGTGTGTGTGTGTGTGTGTGTGTGTGTGTGTGTGTGTGTGTGTGTGTGTGTGTGTGTGTTGTGTGTGTGAGTGGTGTGGTGTGTGACACTTAACTGTCTTGACTGGGATAGGACTTGTGTGGCTGTGTGATGGAGACTCAGTGGGGCGTTTTGTTGGGATGAGCTGAGGAACAGCTCAGTGAGCTGGTTAGGATGCCCCTGTGCCACACACACACACACACACACACACAGACACACACACACACACACACACACACACACACACACACACACACACACACACACACACAACGCACACACACATTTAAAAGCCTTTGTGAAGGCCAGTCTCAAACAGAAAAGCTGTAAAGAGATCACTGCAGTATTTTGTGCACCTCTGTAAGGGTAAATGTGTGTGTGTATGTATTTGTGTGTGTGTGTGTGTGTGTGTGTGTGTGTGTGTGTGTGTGTGTGTGTGTGTGTGTGTGTGTGTGTCTTTCCACATATTTTCCCGGCACTCATGGATCCCGCTGCATAAATCCCCATAAGGCCAGACACGTATGAGTGTTTGTCTCCGACCTTATCACTGTGCATGAGCGCTGGTATTAAAAGCACTATTTCAGCCAGCGATTGATCGCCAATACAACCATTCCCCACTGCCATTCCTTCCAATAAAACAAGATTCACTACACACACATGGCCCTCCCTCTGAGCTCACTCAACTCCCAATAAAATACATCTCTCCAAACATGGGAAGTACTCCGTGCTCGCTTGAGTCAATCACAAAGCCGTGGCTATTGACTGATCTTATATTTCCATTGTCTGTATTGTCTGGGGGAAAGGATCTGGGATTTTTCTCTGGTAGGTAGAGCTGTGGCAAATCATGGGGCCAGATGTGGCCCCGATCTGGGCCGGAACTGTTTTGGGATCAGCTGTTATCTGGCGCCAGGCCCAATCAGCTATAATCTGTCCGCGTCGAGTGTTCATTCGTCTTATCTTGCGCCGCTTGCGATCGTTTCAATGACAATCCCTGCCGTCCAAATCTGATTAAAGCATGACCGGCTTGTTTACATGCCAGCCTAATAAACACAGGCCTTTGATTCTGTTTTCAGAGCCCTCACAAAAAATAAATAAATAAATAAATAAATAAAAACACAGACAGCAGCAGGCCAAACAGAAACACGGCCTGAGGGAGCGGATGAGACAAAATATTCTTCAGTGTGACCCCGCGAGCCTGCTTAAACTGCCAGGGCAAACACACACCAAAGGGGGCGTTGTTGAATGAGCAACCAAAGCCTGCTGGATGGACTTGTAGTTTAGAACAGAACAGCGATGGGAATGGGGAGGAAGAGGAGAAGAAGAGGGTGGGTCTACTCTACACAGTAAGGTTGACCTGGACCAACAGGCTTGAGAGGAGTAGCTTTTTACACACACACACACACACACACACACCACTGACCACCAACTGACCCCCACCTTCAGCACAGTCAACCCCCTTACCCACCCCCCACACCTCCCTCCGGTCTCATGAATCATCAAACTATTTCTGTTCCTAGGCAAATCGCTCATTAGTCGTTGCCTTGGAGACCATGTGTATACACACACACACACACCACATTGACTAGTTCAAGACAGGCAGTGGACCTGGCTAGCCTAAGGACATGCTTCAGCTATGTGTGTGTGTGTGTGTGTGTGTGTGTGTGTGTGTGTGTGTGTGTGTCTGTGTGTGTGTGTTTTTTTGTGTGTGTGTGTGTGTGTGTGTGTGTGTGTGTGTGTGTGTGTGTGTATTCATGTTTGTCAGTGCATTTACATGTGCTAGGAAGGTTGTATGCGCTTTGACATATTCCTTGTTCCATACATTTCATGCGTGGGTGCCCGTGTTCAGGACTTAATCAGCTAGAGAGGCCATTCCCTGTGTAAATTTTTTTCCATACTGTACACAGGAACATGTGGAATATACAGTACTGGGATTGTGTGAGTATGCATTTAGATGGACATCTGGCTGTGTGTACAGTATGCATGGAATCATATGTAGATATACAAACACACTGTATATGTGAATCTACATCATAGCCCTTTGCATTCCGTACACGGGTCACCATTTGTGTGTGCATGTGCATGCATAGGATCCTGCATGTGCGTGTGTGTGTGTCACTAGAGAATCCCATGCCTCACCCCAAGTATATATAAGTGTCCATTCATTAACATAAGTAGCACCTTGGCTATAAGGAGTGGTGAAAATAGAAGTGGGAGAGGCAGCATCAATCACTCCAGCTGTTGGGAGGCAGCCTGTCGATGGCGCGGACGTGATCGACTGCCTCTGTAGTGAAGCTGATCT